>NW_026930697.1:0-43510 GCF_032062105.1 Saccostrea cuccullata | reverse complement strand
TTAATCTTTCGGGAGTCCTCGATGTTTTACAGAGTTCCAAGTAGCCTGTAAACTGGTTTTCTTTTAGAAGAACTAGCTTAGGAGTGTGTGATCTACTTTCGGTTTAGGCATATTTGAAAGCCAAGGAAAATTTTAGAAAAGAAGTACGATGCTTATAAATATCTATAGTTTCGGTGTGTCGTATATATATTGATCCTAAATACTATGCCTTATTAAATTGGTAAGCCACACAAGGAGAATTGACAATGACGTGATTTCTATATATAGATTTGTTGACGCGAAGGGAAAACTGGTTCTCGCACAAAAGAACAAGCTTACAATTAGATTCTGCAAAAAAAGAAGGAAGAGTGGTCAACGCTAATTTTATGTAAATTTTTTAGTCTGTAATTGGATTTATTAAATTAATTCCTGTCAAACTTAAATGATTAGCTTAGCTGCTTTAAAATGAATGATAATTATTGTTGATAATTCCGTATTGTGTTAAGAAAATATAGTTCAAGGAAAGTATTTGAATTTAAGTAAATTGTAAACACCCAGAAGCACAAAGACCGCTAGAATGAAATTTCACCAAAAATCGCCTTGGGTTCTCTCGCAGACGTCCATGCTTTCTATATATATACTGCGGCCAAAAGAAACTGCGTACTTTACTGTGGAGTTTGCTGAATAAGTCATTTGGGAACTTCAGGTGTAATAATCCATATATTCATTGCATTAAAATATTTCCCTTTCTGTTTTATTTCTTTGACATTATTGATACCAAAGAGATGACTTTTCAGGCTTTCTGGAAAGCCAAACTTGTATTTCCTTATTTTAATTTTTCTAATGACTACATATGTATGTGTATACATTGAAAATATCAGACTAAGGACATAATGATCAATATGTAATTAGTCAAAAGGTAGATTCATCTTTTAATGAAATAGATATAATTATCTCACCTTCTTTGTATGACAGATATTAGATTGATGATCAAAAGTAGAAACAATATTCCAACTCCAGCGGAAATGACGTAAGGCTGTATCCGCTTGATGACGTCAAAAATTGATGGCTCAGCTGGGGTTGGTTCTGAAAAAGAAATATATTCCCTTAAAAAGAAATAAGGAAGGAAAAAATTAATTACATATGCTACTTAACTTTCACTTAAGAAAAGGTTTTAAAATAGAAACGTAACATCCTTCTTGGTCGTCATATTTAACATAAAATAACAGAATCTTATTTGGAATAAGTTGAACTAAAATATGAACTAAATACCACATGCCTGTACTGTTTGTACTATCTGTTGTTGTTTCGTTGGGTCCTATATTTGAAATATCTTTCCCTTTGAATAAAAATAAACAACATAAACGAGTACATATATTAACAAACATACATTTCATTGACTGTAAAATTTGATGGTAAATAGCAATTATGCAACTAGACATACGGGTATTTGTCTAGTTTTACTCACCATACGCCACATTTAAAATAGCGAGGCTGGTAAACACTTTCATCAGTTTCTTTTGCCATCCTTCTGCTAAAGTGCAAGACATCGAAGCTTTGTAAGTTATCCTATTTTAGTGAACTGGTTGTGTCTGAATTCTAATAACTGTTCGAATATAAAATTTGGATAAAATTTAAAGTAATTTAAGTTTGTTTTTAAGGTAAAACCTGTCATTTTCGAGGAAAAAATAATTTTGATTTTGTTTTATATCATATGTGTATTATTCTTACCATTAATATAAGAACTATTTCCAGTCAAGGCTCTCCAACCAAAGTGTGCATTAAGAAACCTAAGATATTTGATCAACCTTACTTAAATAAATTCGAACAACACACAAAAAATTATACAACAACTTCCTTGTTAGAAGTTCCTCCACACCGTGACATCTGGCTCCAGCTTATATAGGAAGTTAACCAATGGAAATATTTATTTCAAAATTAAAATTATTGCACAAGTGATTTTGTAATAAAGTAACATATAGGATCCAGGACAATTATTATTCGTATTTTGATTGAAAATTATAATTAGTTTCCAATTACTTGGAAGTAGTAAAGTAACTTGTACTTGATATCAATACGTTATACCAATAATGATGAGTATAAAAAGAAAGGCTTAACAATTGACATAAAATATGTCAGCCAAAAACACGATCCAATGCTATTATATTTGTTAACACGGTCATTTTAACGACCTTAAAATATACGAAATGCTGACCTTAAACGAGGTTGTTAAAATCCCTGTAATATTAACTTATCAATGAGTAGCCTGTCTTGTTTTATAACTGATCGTACCAAAAGCAGAGTCTTGAGTGGCGAATAAGTTTTGTGACAAGAACATCTCTAGCATATCATATTGGAATATCTTTACATAAATAAGGAAAATTGGAGATAGAAAAGCTGAAGTCCTCTCATAAAATTTTGTTGTTAGTTAGCCTTTATCATCTGTAGTCAGCATAACATCAAAATACGAAACAGATGTGAATGACTCTGTGGTGTCTTTTATTTCAAATTCACTGGAATATTCTCCTTCGATTCGACAATGAAAATAACTATTGTTAATTGATAAAACATCGTTTATATATCTGAATGTTCAATATTGTTTTCCTCTAAGCAAGTAAAAGTTTTTGAATATCTTCTGATTCAAAGGAATATAAAACCGGTCAGCTGATAAAGAAGTACAATTAGTGTCCATTAGAATTCCAACAGTTTGTTAGAAAACTTTTTTTTGAGACTTCTTCAATATTGTTAATAGTTTTTGTTTCAATCAAGTTCTGAGAGACATACATCGATGACTTAGAATTGTCATCGGAAAAAAAAATATTATGCAATTTGTATACTTTTTAAAGTGTTTAAGCATTAATATAGATATTTTTTATAAGACGTGTGCTAATCATAGGACTGGATCCGGCAAATTCATAAGTGGATGAATGAACTTTTAAAAGAACACGAAAATGGAAATACATTTATATAAATCAAAATATAATTTTGGTTAGTATGGACCTTTACCTTTCTAAAGTATGCTCAATATCTTAAAAGCTCTTTAGATTTATTTTTAACTATATCTACTATATCTAGAAAGTAAAAAACCACATGTATAACAATATACACAGTTCACATTCTGATTTATTAGTTAGTTACACTATTATAATTAAAATTAAAGCGATAAATAGTAAAGATAAACATCAAGACTAGGCTTTTTGACATCATTTAGGCAACTTCTTAAATAAAAAACTCGAAAAACCTTTAATATTTCTTTTTAAATATTTTATCATACACTAGTAGATCGCCTTTTAAACATTACTTTTAATTACTTTGTTTTAAAATCGTTCTTCACACAAGATACTATATAGTACTGGAATTCGTAATTGAAAATGTAGTTATGTAGTTCTTGAAGAAGGATCATCGTATGATACAGACATAAATTAAAATAAGTATTTAGACTTTCATATAGCAAATATGTCAAACAGTCTATGGATCTACTATTCAAAAAGTCAATGATATCTATATTTTAACCAAGACTAAAAATCATGAGCTTCTGTGAAAATTGTGAGAAATAAGAATTATTTCTCAATGTTCTGTATATCTCTAGATATGTTTACCAATCTTGTAATTTTCAATTTTCCCTATTTTCCAAGACTAGCTTATACCGTAAATGGCTTGCGTAATGAAATCGCCGTATCCTTTTTAACAACCAGTCTTACTGAACACTGAAATCACTCCAAGCATATTAATTAAATATTTAATTAGAGTCAAGCATCAATTTTGAGCTTTAAACACAATGGATACGTTATATATAATATTTATATTATAAATACAGACAGATAACCCTCAATTCAATTTGATTTCTCTACGTTGTCACTTCTGGCGCGTCTTGTTTATTAAGATCACAGTACAGATGTTTGCTTGTTATATGGGCTGGTGTGATCACAAAAACATTCCGCTTTATGGACCTTTATCCATCCCTTTTTGTCCTGTCTTTTAGGGGGAAGAAAGAACACACATCTGTCGCCAACAAAATGTACTAAAATAACAGCTGATTTTGCATCCTGTTGTCTGAAATTTAATTTTTAGAATTTTAAATTATTTTTATTCTTTGTCATTATTTGAAAGTAGGTTTAGCCTGTGGTGTTGAAAACATATTTAAAATTCTTTTTCATATTTTCTGCTCAATATATAATAAATATTATAATTTTTTAGCATATTTTAGCATATGAAGTAACAAATACCATAATGCAAACATGATATGTTAATACGAACCATACGATACTACCAATACACTTCAGCTGAAGCTCTTGATTGCTTTATGCTTCTAACGTGAGATGCTTGTGTGTATGTAAGCGTGTTTGTGTTTTAAGTTTGCTCATAATACTTGTATGAATGAAGAGAATAAATGGAATGCATGGAAAATGAATATGTTCTACATCAAATGCTCCCCAGGTCGAAATATTTGTAAAAATTATCATCCTATGAAAGTAGATTTTTTTTCAAAAATTAATTTCTTTGATTAAATCTTCTTTACCCAAGCTAGATGGAAAGTACACTTTTCAAAACTATATTTTGAGATTATTGTTTTCTCTCTTCAGATTCATATACTATCAGTATATTTCACGAATTTATTGCCAATGCGAAACAGAAGTTGAGATCCATTTGTACATTTTACAATGCGATGTAAATTTTATTGCCAAAGATATACACCGAAGAATAACCTTGGTTTTTAACTAGGTTCAAGCATATAGGGATGTACTATTAGTTACACAGTCAGTTAGTGACCTATTACGGATTCATATAGGGTGTGAAATGGAAATCCGTATTGGGCGAGGCGAAGCCGATTCCCAATACGGATTTCCATTTCATACCCTGTATGAATCCGTATTAGGTCACTAACTGACTGTGTAACGAATTTATCCCGCTGAAGACCTTTTTCAATATAAAAAATATATTTGTGCATATTATGAAAATATTAGTTTTAATCCAATAACAATCAACATAAAATATCGTTACGGTTACAAGAAATTTAACTAAACTACCTACGTTAACCGTTTCTTGGCCGCCATTTATATTTACAATAACAACGCTTCGAACGGAATCGCGTGCCCGATTTTCATATTACGCCTCGACGGAGACGTAACGGAGATGTAATACGGAAAATTTCAGGACGTCATGTGATTAGCTTTTGTCCAATCAGTAATCGACAAATTTGTCTGAAGCGGGATAAATGAACATAACAGTATGTTTCTTGCATATTTTGACAAATTTTATTTCTTTTATTTACGTTAAGAACAAATTCGTTTAAGAACAATGAAAGGAAATGCAAAATTCAAATTTTCTACAGAGTTGTTTAATGTATCCTTTTTACAATTACAAGCCCCCCATATTTAATTATTTTGGAATAATTATTTTTTTTTATTGACGAAATGTCAGTTAATCTGAACAAGACAGCAAACCCAAAACACCAAGAAAGTAACTCATTATGAGTTCTCATTAGAACAAATTAATATCATTATTTTATCTCTTGAGGTTTGTACTATAGAACAATTTTACATGTATTATGAATTTAAAAAAATTTCATTTCCAACGCCATTATCAATAGAAAGGTAATTGTTCTGCGCTTTCGTACCATCAGGATTCCAAATTTTCTATGAAAATAGATTTAAACATACAAACCTTTTTTGTAATATTGACACGAGAGAAAGTATTAGAACCAGGACCACTATTATCAGCTGTGTTAGCTCTATAATCATACTGAGGTTATCTGGAATTAATACCAATATCTGCAACGTTAATTAGCTCACTAACAAAGATTTATTGTTTTTGTTAACATAAGGTACAAATAATCTCTAGGCAAAAATAATCACTTAAAGTGGCTAGGATAAAAAAAGATGAAAATATTGTATTATTGACATGCCGTCATTGTAAATTAATTGATGGAGGTGAAAATAATTTTGGACAGATCTACAGTTGTTACTTATGCTTAAGTTGAAATGGGCAAACAATTATTGAATGTTTTTAAACAGATGTATACTGTAGAGAATTAAAGAATTCTTACCATTTTTTAAGTTGTTAAATAATTCATAGAAAGGTCAATAAATGTGCTCAGAATGATTGAATGATTAAACATTGAAAAACGTAGGGACATAATTAAGTAATATTACACAAACTGTTCCTTGATTGTAAAAACAAAACACAAAGTGGCTCCGTCACATTTTTAAAAATATTGAGTTTGACAACTAAATAGGTTCAATTACTTAAATGGATTATTATTTAGACCTATCTTTCATTTATTTACAACAATCTATAACTTATCAAGTTGATATTCAATAGATGCTTTGTTTCTCATTAACAATATATATAGACAGTGTGTTCGCGAAAATATCATTCTCGCCTTTATTATTATTCGATAAGATTATATAGAAGAGTGACCACAATTCGTGAAAATTTTGTTTGGCTAATAAAGAGTTAATGTCTAACTCTCAAAAAAATAAGATGTCGAGAAAATTAAGTGATGTATAGTATTTATTTATATCGGGACCCCGCATATGCCTAGGTCACATTTAAACCGATGGTCGGGCGACTAAATTTTTCTGGTCTTGTCGGCTGAAAGAACAGGATCGGCCGACACAGTATCGGGCGACACGGAGCAGTCACATTATCTCCTAAGGACACCGATGACTTGGATAAATAACACAAAAAAATCTTTTTTCTATAGAAATTAGCAATGTTTTTTCATAGATCTATATTTATATACTGTATATGGGGAAAATAACTCGCGGTGCTAATATTCGCTATATTCACGGCGTTAACGAATCCGTGAATTCAAGAAACAGTGAATAAATTTTCAATAATCTCCATGTTTTATTTGGAAATTTGAGAATAGACTACGATAGATTCATATAGGTGTACGTGCAGTCCATGGTCATTTCAGTAATTACGAGTACAGTAATACCGTCATTCAATTATTTTAATTATCACGCTTTACTTTAATTCAAATCGGCAGATAATAACTGTTTGTTCAAAAGCTGTTTTAATAGCCAACGCTACATGTTTCATCAATCAAAACATGTGGGCCATGGGTTTTGATTACCCGTGCCTAACTAATGTTACCACGTGTATTTGTTACCTGCATTATCATGCATATTTAGTTCATGTAGTTTTTATCGACATTTTGGTTAAAAAATCATTCAAATAAATATCAAACTTACTGCAGATGTGGAAGAATATTATTTCGTAGAACTACATAAACACATTTATTTCCGTTCAGTGGTTTTCGCCGCGTTGTATTGAAGATCTTGGGTGCACATGCACTCATCGTAATAGCATATATAGGAAAGTCATTTGACATTTAGAGTGAGGAACTTTTAATAATAACTGGACTTGTGTTAATTAATTATTAAATCTAACAATTTTATAATAACCTACCCTGTTGTTCGTGATATAAAGACATAACGCTGATTAATGTCGTTTACATGTAGCTATGTATGGATTAAACGGATATAGACAAGGGAGGTAACTTTTATTATATACAAATTCCGCGAATTCAAGAAACCGCGATCGTGTCAGATCTGAGAAAAACGTGAAAATTACAACCCGTGAAATTAATCCCCTATACAGTAGGTGACGTGAGTAAAGTTTGCAAGGCAAAGTGGCGGAATCTTATAAAATTGTGACTCAATGTTGAAAATGTGTGCTAAATTTGTATGGAATTGCATAAAAACGACAAATGGTGCATATCTAAGCAGCAAAGAATACTTAAGATTTCTTTATATATTACGGATTAATTATTTATGTCACTTCCATTCAAAATATTTATATCAAATCATGCATCAAAATTTTGTTTGTGTTATGTATCCCTAATAGGATGACTATTCACAAGTCGGCCAGTCGTCGCCCGATCCTCGAGCTCTGAGCTACGGTTTGATTTTAACCGTCGGCCGAAATTTTCAACACCCTTATTGTCTAACGACGGACGACCGACTTAATAAACTGAACGCCGATGGTCGGACGATGATCGAAGGCTGGTTGACGGATAACTGCGGTTGAAGAAATCCGCCACCGACGCATGAAAAATTATAACTTGGACCGATGGACACAAAATTGGTCGGCCGACCAAAAAATAAGTCAAAATCGGCTAAGACAACGACCGATGAACTGACGACTGTCACCCGAAGAATCCCAATTTTGCTACAAAACCCGTCGGCCGTTGGTCGTTTTTAATATATTCGATCAATGCATACTATCTCTGCAAGATATATTATTGTTTTCAGCGGCAGCTCACACAAATTGGTCCGACCAAAATAGTTCCATCATGATTAAGTAGATACAACATTATTGTTCATGATAAGAGTGAAGTTGTGTATTTCATACGTTAAAGAAATCAAACATAACGTCAAAATATTATTAGAAAATCACTTTCCCCCCGAAATGCAAATAAAAAATATCAATATTCCTACGCTCGCTCCCTCCTCAGCCTTTTTTTTTTTTTTTTTACATGTTTGATAATAGAGAATATTTAGGTCATTCTTCGATTCATATTTTTTCACCGATGAATTGATAATACTATATCAACAATTGTATTAAGTACATGTTTATAGTCTGTTAATTATCATACAATTTCCTTTTAAGAAAAAATAAATCATTCTGTGTGTGTATATTATTAAATGACGGAATTTTCAATCCCTGGCTGGATTCTGTGTACACTTTGTAAACTGTAGGGGATAAAATGTGTGGCAAAACGAGAACTGGGTCGGACATTCGGGTTCGTGTTGGAGTTCAGCATAGGCTTACCATTTTATATAGAACTTGAATAATGTAAGTAATATCTGCGACGAATACATTAGCATATTTCAGTAATTTTCAAAACAAAAAAGGTTTTCAGTTTAGAATTTTCCGATCCGGTCTTGATTTTCCTAACACTGCCATTTTAAACACAAGTTGTTGCAGATGCAAATGTTAGAACAAACTATATATAGTTCAACAGGGATTGTATAATTTTTATTAATCAGAATTCGTATTCATATGATCTAATTAAGAAAAGAAAAGTTTTGTCTGCCATCGTAACTTCTCGGCAAAACAAAACGTGTTCCTCCGAGCTCGCTGGATGCGTTTAACAGCTCCATCGCACGTGTGTAGATCAAGGCTAATGTTGGTCTTGCGGACACAGGTTCATGTAGGCCTATGTGTACCGTTTGTTAGGAGACTGGGTGACCTCACCATGCTCACGAAATTTACACCAGTTCCATAACTAGGCCCTAGACATTGCAGTTTTTTATTAACGTCATTATAAACACTGATAAGCATATTAAATCTAAAAGTCGAATATCTTTGGATATGGGGTAACCCATATCTATTCTTGTTAGAAATGTGACTGGGGTTTTAAAGGTCTTATCTGAAACTCATTCATTTTATTGTCGGAGGCTTAGCGAATGAACAATTACAAACTTTTTTTTATGTCTTTTAGGTTTGACGCTGGCAACAAAATTTGAGACTGGTACCTCCCGATCACGAAACGAGAGCTCAAAAATATAAGGCATCTCTCTGCTTCAGAGACCATTCTAAATTTGTTTTAAAATTCAAGAAGAAACCTTTGATATTCATAAATGTTCTTTACAGTAAACACTTTCTTTTAAGGTAGTCCGATCCTCAGGTATATAAAATTAGCAGTTAAGTAATCAAAAGTACTCATAAAAGTATCTCTGAATCCACAAAGATATGTAAATTTATCCACAGCATTTCTTGAAAGTTAAACATGAGGTTAATCATATTATATAGAGAAAAATGTCAAATCTCAAATATTTTTGCAGAAAAAAAGAATTGGAATATCAGCAATGCATTTTCTAATTGCAAATTGATCAGCAAATATATTTTAGGGTAGAAAACGATAGGTATCCAGGCATTCAGAGAAATTGTCATGATTTTCATACTTATTTGGTATTTTTTGTCTTCTATTTCTGTCATGTATTCTATGATACATAGTGTAAAAGGCTTTTGCTATCATTGCAAGACACCACAATCCACTTTGCGTTTCATATCATGCTAATAATCATTGGTATCTAAGGCTGGATTCAAGAAAATCTTATTTCTCTAAAACTGTATTTAATTTTTTCTCCTTTTATAGGGTACAAATGTCAACTTTTATAAGACCTTTTCTAAGACTTCCAAAGACCTTGAATCTTATAAAGATTAATAAAATGAAAATTGTTGAATGAAAAAATTTCATTTACAAGCTTCATTTTGATGCATTTCAAATTAAATACTGATTTTTGGAGTTATCCTTCCTGGCTGAGGATCGTATATCCTTAAGTTTTACCATTATAATATCCATATTTAAATGTATACTGGATATGTATTTCGCGTGAGCATTGTTTTTTAAGAAAATGAAGTCTCCTTTCATGAATCAGACCTTACCTTTTATAAGAAAAGGGATAGGCAAAATGAAAATAAATTTAGATGATTTTTCAAATAGAAAATTAACACTGTATGTTATGGACATTGAATTGTAATTTCTTATGCTAATTTTTAAGTATTGGTTCAATAATTATGTTTGACGAAATGCTAAGCCCCGAGTTTTACAGCTATGCCTGTCCAAAAAAAATGAACTTCAATAATAGATATAAAGGTTACTTTCTTTGTAATATTGATGCAAGGCAGAGTATTAGAATCAGGACCATTATTGCCAGCTGTATCAGGTCTATAATCATACCAAGGTCCATTGTAGTAGCTGTGAGACTGTTTTCGACGACTTAAATAAATAAATAGAAGTTTTTGTTATAAAAATGCTCAGAAAGTATATCTAAAATTGATTAAATATTGATTCAATCAATTATTACTTTCAGATAGTAGATAAGAGCATATAAAAATATTGTTCCGTCATCAATTCTTATTGTTTACAGAAAAACTGTATGAAGAACTCGTTTGGACCTCTGCATTTGCTTCCTTATGACCGACATTCTTTTAAAGGAACATAGTGAAAGATATGCTATGTGGGGATTTTCAAAGTTCTGAATAACAAGATTGCCTTATAACCGAGTTCTTTGTAACCGATTTTTTTCTATATTTGTTATACAGTAAAAAAAATGAGAGCCATGTAGAACACGTACCTTTATCATTTCGGGAAGGATTTAGAGTTGTCAGCATAGTTGTTTTTTGTCGTACATCTGGTAACTCTAAAATTTAAAATTATACATCTACTTATTTGTGTTGAGAAAATACGCAGAGACCAACCTCATTTATTTTAAGAATGGATTCTTTGTCTAGCTACATTTGGACAAAAAATGCAATACATGCCCTTATTAAATAATTCAGAGAAATAAATAATCTCATTAATGCATATCATAAATTCAAATCATTATCATAGAAATATCGCTTTTGAAAATTTTGTCTAATGAATTTCCTGGTGTATCTCCAAAGTTTGAAAAAAAAACCATAACACGTACATGAAAAAAAGCATAATATAGTGTATGGGAAAAATCTCTTATGGTATCAACATTGTTCGGGGAACTATGCAATGTTTGTGGATATCATAATTTCACACAAAACATAAATAACATATTCCAGGAATGACTATTTTAGAAGTGAAATTGTGAATCAAAATTTCTGTTGAGAACAAAACGTTTATCAAACCTCTGACTTTAATCCTTAATTTTTTTATGTTTAACAGAAGAGGTGATGGTTAGCTCGACATTCAAGTATATTGTCGTTGTATTATCAATGAACAATTATTACTTCCATTCATATGTCTATTCGATATATCCTTATATGCTAAAAAAAAACCCTAATGATCTTACAAATCTGTTTAATGTTGGGATTTTTACTAAAATGACGCTTAGAGTAACCCAACGAAAAAACTTGATGACTATAACTTTTCAATCCTTATCTCC
Source organism: Saccostrea cuccullata (assembly GCF_032062105.1). Classification (NCBI taxonomy): domain Eukaryota; kingdom Metazoa; phylum Mollusca; class Bivalvia; order Ostreida; family Ostreidae; genus Saccostrea; species Saccostrea cuccullata. The sequence goes on along the minus strand of NW_026930697.1, from coordinate 31,658 downwards.
CCTTACCTATGTACATAGCCTTACACCATCAACTGCATATGGGGTTTACGTCTATTTTTTAATTATTGAAGGTGAACTTTGATGTTTTTGAGGTCTGTGTTTGCCCTGCTCCTAATCTGTATTGTGTATATGGACTTTGGAGCTTGAATTCTCTTCGTTAGTTATCTTTATATTTCATGTACAATTGTCAAATCCTAAATGAATTGTCCATGAGTTTGAGGGATGAGTAAAACACAGAATGCTAAAATTTCAACTTGTTAACAGAATTTCTTTAGCATCAAAATTCTATCCTAACTTTAATTTTTCCTCAAAGCACGAAAAAAGATTATAATTTTAAGTATTCATTGTTAGATTATTCTCACCGTAGATTAATAAGTTGCTAACACAAGAATATCAGCAGTCTCGTTTAAAACATTTCGGTCATTTTTAAGAATAAATAATATCTAGACCAACTTATATGATCATGCATATGACAGTAAAACATTAACTGGGAACAATAGAGACATATGATTATGTACCTTCATTATTTGAAGAATGTTTTAGAGTTGTCACCATAGTTGATTTTGATTGTATATCCGAAAACTCTAAAAGATAAAAAATAATAAATGCCTCAACTCAATTATTTAGAACTAAAAAGAAGTTCTCCCTATTTTTTTTTAAATACGGGTCTCTCTACTTACAAATTAACCCAAAATTATATTGAATCATAAAATTCATATCATGATCACAAAAACTCATCTATTAAAACGTTTATTTTTTTTTTTTTGGATACTTAATATTTCAATTAATATATCTTCATTTAAAGTCATAAAGTACATACATGGTGTAACATGAAAATGCAGTAAAATCAAGTTTATTGTTTTAAAACATCGACGATCAATGAATGTATTCCTCTTGAATCAACATTGTTTGCTGGGGACAAATGGTTGGATATCAGGGCCTAACCAACGAATTTACATATTCAATTTTAATTTTGTCATAGTTTTTATGCATCAAATCCTTCAAGAATTCTCCAACAAAATTACGATCCCTCATTAATTAGAAAATTATGCCAGTGGACGTTGAGAACAACAATTTGAATTAATTTTAGAGAAAATTCTTTAATGAATACTTAGTCGAATTATAACTCAACGTTCTTGATTCTTCCGTATCAAGGATTCAACCTCAAATTTACGATCTCTTATGGCGTCTCAACATCAGTGAAAAATTCTCAATAGGAACTTCCAACAAACAGTCTTCCATGAACCAGTAAAATTAAGAGTGTCGAAGAACAGTTAACACAAGAAAGTAAAATGTTTTCAAAGTATCACTTTTTTCAAAGTTTCTCAATACAATCTTGGAATTATTGTATGTATTGCTATGAAATACTAATATTCGAAGGAAAGATAATTTTGTTGATTTTGCATGGAGAAGAAAGGCTTGATAATTCCTTAAATCTTTTCTACTACAAAATTTTATTAAAAATAAAATTCGTTTATTATACTTTTTAAAGAAATTCTAATTATAAAAAAGATTCGTCCTATTTAAAAAAAAAAAACTCTTACCAACACACACATATAGTTTTGTTATCGAAAGCTTGCCCAAATGTCGATGTTTTATTTTTATTAAAAAATTTAAGTTGATTGATTTATTGAAGGAAACTGTAAAAAATGTTAGTATATTTTGTAGATTAACAGTCCGGAATATTTGTATTTTAAGTATTGTGGACCACATATAAATTAAATCTATGCAGAATTAATAAATAAACTGCAACTATTACTGTATAAAATTTAGTTACATGAAAAGGAAAATAATCATGGAACAATAGTGTTCCTGGAAATAAATATGTCATTTCCCATTTATTTAATAATCAGGAACTTAGCATTAAATAAGTACATGACCCCAATGTGGTAAAATTATATACTAAACAAGAGCCACTATAAAAAATATTTACAGGAATCAAATTGTTTCGTGCGTTAAACTAGCTTCATATTAACTATTAATAACCATCTTTATTTATATAACTGAAGAAACAATAGATCTAATTTTAATTAAATTCGCTCCTAGAAATTTACTTGAACCTATCTGGACTTAGCTACATGTAGACCAAATTTGAAACAACAAGGGCATTTTCGGTATTTATATTTTAGGTATGAGGTGCTGTTTAAAAATCATTTTTATTTGTATGATTGAAGAAACAATAGATCTAATTTTAATTAAATTCGCTCCTAGAAATTTACTTGAACCTATCTGGACAGTGGACACAGCTACATGTAGACCAAATTTGAAACAACAAGGGCATTTTCGGTATTTATATTTTAAGCATGAGGTGCTGTTTAAAAAAATGAAAACTTCTGTCATTTTATATACAATAAAGAGAAACTATCAATCTTTTAAAAAAATCTTAACGATATCCAAAGAAGTCAAGAGATTTTACTAAAAATTGATTTCGATATACCTGAGGTTCATATAAACGTAAATATTTTTTGTCACCCAAATTGTCCATTACTTTAGTAACTTTGATTTCATTCCATGTTCTTTTTCAATAATATAAAATGTAAATTTGTCAACATGTAACAACCAGTTTTGTTCTCAAATGAGTTCATATGCAATTAGAAAACAGAATCACTTATTTTTGTGAGAAAGGTCATTTATTCAAATTAATTACCACAAATATATATGATCAGATGATGCAAGTATTGTCAAACATTGTTTTAACAAAAAATGACTAAAAAAATGACAATAGATATGCAAAGGTATGGTTAAAAAACCGTCAAGACCGGAAGAGTAAATTTGAGGGATCCTATCCATAATTTTGCCTAGCCACAAACCAGCAATTTTGCTTAATCCCAAAACAGATTTCAAAAGAACAAAACCAAACACCTTTTTTTTATCAAAAAGATTTTTGAACTGTGTTTGTGATGGTTATCTTGCATTATCTTTGTTTATATTTCAATGCAGGTACGTGTATACGTGTTTCTGTGTTTGTTTGCATACTGCTCCGACCTGCTGACCTGTGCAGCTTTTATTAGTTTCTTTTACTTTAATGTATAGAAGAATATATATATATATATATATATATATATATATATATATATATATATATATATATATATATATATATATATATATATATATATATATATATATATATATATGTATAAAAGAAGTATTACTGTAATGTTTTCGCTACCGAGTGCTGTAAAGCCTACACTGATAGCGACTGATGATGAATGAAAAGTGACTTAGACGCTTTACATAGGGGCGGACACATTCCTTTTTTACGAATCGTGTTCGGCTTTTAATTGCATAAAACCCCCAAAAGATACAGAGAGATAACATGTTTGTCCGGTAAAATGTGTGAAAACTATTCAATACTGTCTTTAAAATTTAAAAAGTACAAAATTTTTAGCCAAATGCACTTCTTTTAAAACGGTTATCCACATGTTTACCAGACAAACCTCGTGTGATCACATTTTAAAATTTAATATCGGATGTGATCTGACTATATAACGTCGCTAAAAATATGTATTTTCCGTTATATTTAAGGGCAGACAGCATGGTTAATATTTGTCTAGGTCTAACCATAGAATTTTCAGTGTTTGCTCCAGAATAATATTCACATTTTTCATTGATTGTAATTTTTCTTATGCAGAATTTGGCTTGGCAATGAATAAAAATATTCCTGTAACATGTACTATATTGAAAAGTAAAATTTACGCCATCTTCTTGACGTCATATCTTACATACGTGATGTATGGCTAATAAAAATAAGTTATCTTGTAGATTATGCAGGTATCCCGCTGGTTAAGAACATAAAGAAAGTACTCTCCATCAAAGTTGTTTAATTTTCGTGGCAGATTTTTGTCATTACAGTATTTATATATTGTCAATGAAAAACTCGAACATTTATCGAATACCAGCTTCAGAGAACGTGTGTTTAATCAGAATGGTTTTAACAAAGTAAATGTTAGATGACAAATGACTTTTTATGTACAATATATGATCCTACCCTGACCCAACTGATAGGTCTTTTTATATTGAATTTGAGTACGGAAAATTCCAGCTTCCTGATCAATACATTAGGCTCATGGCCGGTGTGTTCAATCAACAGGGGATGCTTTCTCCTCCAAGGCTGCTAATTCCTATTCTCAATTTTTTGAGGAATTTTTAGTGCTTCCTGTATATTCACAGATTTGTATTGTGTCTAAAATTTAAAGGTCGATCACTTTTCGTTATCTTTGCCTTCTTTTTGAGATCGTTTTGACCAGAGGATACACAAAACTTTTCTGGGGCTTTCAAACCCTATCTGAACCACCATGACTCTATATGTGATTTTCTCAAGATTTACATATTTCCATATTAAAATATGATAATAACAAAATCGGCAAATCTAGCAGTAATTCATAAAATTCTTACTACAGAATTATTCTGTATAAAAAATTTTGACCATCTATACATGTATAAAGTTTATTATTCAGTTGATGGTTGTTTATTTTTAAAAATACATAGCTTGTCTAGTTTAGTTTTCTAAAAATTATGTCGTTTTGAGTGTCAAGTTTAATGCTGATGAACATATAACAAGGAAATAAAATTCAACATATTAAATACAGACAAAAATAGTCTTAATATCTATCCAGTTTCATTTGTAAAGAACAATTGTTTTAAGAGACACAGCTAATGATTTTTCAATTAAAAAATAAGTTTATTCATTAGACACTTTTTGAATGGTGCATGTGGGGTTGATTGTCATATGATTATAAAATTTCAAGTGTTTGGAATTCGTGTCAATTGGTAAATATGCACATTGATTAGGTCCTTTGTATGATCAAGAACCTTATAAAAATTAGGGAAAACAGCCCGGTGTGACTATCATCGTATACACGTACTTTGAAAAGGAATAACGTTTCCCACGCTACATATACTGGATACATGTAAGTATTACGACTGTTTCATTAAATATGAAAACATAAACTTTTAACAGATAAAATTAAAACTGACAAATGTTTGTAAGTAATTCCATAGAGACATTACTCCGATGAATATAGATAGACCAGGAAATCTAAACATAAAGTTTTAATTCGTCATTAACCTTGAAGTCTGACTTGCAGTTTAAATTTTAAGCAGAAAGTCAAATGGCCTACTAAATAAACGGTGACGTAACTGTGCCAAGAAAAGTCACTGTCATCTCTTATACATTATTATCTCTTTATCAAATGTAGATTTAAATTTCACACTTTTTACTTAAAAAAATCAATCGAAAGAAAATTCTAGAGGTCACTACTGAATATTTCTTTCTGCAGAGAATACACGTTACTTCTGTTTTTCTTTTCTTCTTCTTCCTTCTTTTCCTCCTCCACTTTCTTGGAATGCTCAGCTTCAGACACACGCTTGGTATCCTTAGCCTCGTTCGTTTTAGATCTACGGGCGACAATTTCGATTTCATCGTACTCTTCTATATGGTTTCCAAAGACTTTGCCTTGTGAAGACTTTTTCCTGTTTGGATCTTCCTCGTCAATAGCGATTTCGGCATAGTTACGAAGGAACGGTAAAAGAGTATGTAAAGACAAGAGATAGCTCTGAATAACATGATGGTCTTTTCTGTAAAAAAAAAAAAAATCATTGATTAAGAATCAGCGACTTGAATCTTTTCTGTAAGTGAATATACGTAATTGTTATTGGAGGAAACTTATTTCAATCTATATTTTTTAAATATAAAAAGTGTCATCTTTACTCCGGATCAAGATGCTGACAGAATATACAATGATATTGTTTACAATATAAACCAAAATAGGAAGAAGGAAACAGTTATAAAAAGACGCGTGAGTAAAATTTAGAATGCATTAAAGCATCAAACATCCAAGTTACGGATACAACCATTTTGTTTCTTCCGAAATACAACCAATTTTGCTAAGACGATGACGTCATGTGACCTATATTGTCCCGATTTATGTAACATTCGCATAGTGAAATCTTTATTTTACCGTTATCGGTTTAACTAAGAATGCTTTGAACAAACATAATGTATAAGAGTATCAATAAACTGAGGGGAAAAAATCAAATGAAGCAATTACCTTCTTTGTATGACTGATATCAGATTGACAATAAAAAGAAGAAAAAGCATTCCTACTCCTACAAGGATAGCGTAAGGAACACTCTTTTTTATGACTTCGACTTTTTCAGGAGAACTGTTGTTGGAATTTGTTATTGGAACTGAAATAGAGTAATTTAACAAATAATATACTTTATTATTAGATAAAAGTCTTCCTATTTTTTCGTTTTTTCCCTTGCAGCACTTTAAAAATATTGTACAATCTCTTGTAAAAGATGAAAGAAATATGTACAGACAATTATATTTTGCCAAATTTAGTACTTTATCTTGAAAGGCTAACGAACAAGATTCTTCCTACCTTCTCTATTAGGAGAAGTTGTGAATGATTGGTTAGTAGAGCTTGATTCCAGACCAGGCAGTGAGGAGGTGACTTCAAGGTGAAATGTGTTAAAAACCAGAATTTTTTCAATTAATAATACATCATGTGTAGTTCATTTTTCCCGTATAAAAGTAGGGAAGGCAATTGGAAAAATTGTTGTAACTGGTAGTCATATTTTTTTCCCCCAAAAGAGTATAACCGAATATCAAACAGATACTTTTTACCTTTTATCATTACTAGTATTCAAGAGACATTAGTAAAGAACCTAATTGCAAAAATAGAATCACATTTACAATTCTCAATGGTTTCACCTCCTCCAAATATATTTAAACAACCACTAATGATTACAGGCGACTTTGCAAATTATTCTCATGAAATAAATTCATCCTGTCGGTGCCTAGAAGGTCAAAAACTACTTTCCTGTCAAAAGTAATTATTTGTTAGGAAATTAAAGCTAATATTACCTCGTCATTGGTCGTTTGCAAAATTATTTCGTTAAAACAGATTCTGATTGTACACACAAGTACTCTGAAGTTGACGTCAAAAAGATGCTTGAGTTTCTGATTGACAATATATATATATATATATATATATATATATATATATATATATATATATATATATATATATATATATATATATATATATATATATATATATATATTATCCCATGTTTACCCCTTTATCCTGTGGATACTATGACTCATAGGATATTTTTTGATAGGCATATCCCACACTTAAGTGCAGTTATGACGTCACAATGGTTTTTGTGTTAGCGTGATGAAGTAAAATAAAGTGGAGTAACTTACTATATAAAACAGTGTATAACATCGGTTGTGAAGCATTAAACATGGGATAAAAAGAATCTCACATGTTTTGTAATTGGATATTATTTTTATCCAACTCGTTGTGCGTTTTTATCCCCTCTCCAAGGCTTGGGGATATAAAACACATCTCTTTGGATAAATATCATATCCAACTACAAAACATGTAAGATCCTATATATATATATATATATATATATATATATATATATATATATATATATATATATATATATATATATATATATATATATATATATATATATATATATATATATATATATGGTTTTTGGAGACCAGGTATTCCAACAATCTATTGGAATTCCCATGGGTACAAATTGCGCTCCGTTATTAGCAGACTTATTTTTATATTTATATGAAGCAGAATTTATGCAAAATCATGCCAGAAAAGAAGAAAACACTTGCTGTGACCTTCAACTCGACATTTAGATATATCGACGACGTATTATCAATTAATAATGGTAATTTCCATTCCTACGTCGATACGATATGTCCTGGTGAGCTTGAGATAAAAGATACCACAGAGTCCGCCACTTCTGCTTCATACTTGGATATTTTACTTGAAAAAGACATTATGGTAATCTAACAACCAAGCTATATGATAAACGTGATGACTTTAACTTTTCTATCGTCAACTTCCCCTACTTATGCAGCAATATACCTTCATCACCTGCATACGGAGTATATATATCTCAGTTGATTCGATACACATGAGCATGCTCTGCGTATGAACAATTTCTTAAACAAGATAAATTATTGACAAGCAAGTTGATGAAACAAGAATATCAGCAGTCTCATTTAGAGTCATTTCGTAAGTTCTATGGTCGATACAATGACGTTGTCAGCAAAAACCAATCATTGATCATTGAGTCAAATACTGACTGACGTTTTTCATACCAATTGTTAGTCCATTATTTATACACTGAATTGACGACGGATTTTCCCCGTTATTTCCTGATCATGACAAGGAGCAGGGGATGCTTACTCCTCCATGGCACCTGATCCCACCTCTGATGTTTCGGGGGTCCATGTTTGCTCTGCTCTTATTTTGTATTGTTTTATGGACTTTGATATTGAATACTATTCGTTATCTCCATATCCATCTTCCCGCCGAAGGGAATTTATTAATAAACTAATTGATCTCATTGATCTAATTGACCTTGCTTTCTGATCGGTGGACTATGGTGGCATATTTATGCTATCAACATAATTTTTTGTCAACATAGCAAATCATGTCAAGTCAATATAAGTTAGGCCTTTCAACTAATTTTTCAAGTTGCACATATGGTAAAAACCAATGCAGGGATTGATTTATAGGTACATGAAATTATCAAAAAAGATGATGATTTACGCATACCTTTAATCATATCATTAAAAAGTTTAATTATTTGTAGTTGACTACTTTGATGTTGTGTTTTAAGGACAGGTGTGAAAAATGACCAACTAAGTGCCGATTCTTGAGTTATCTTTTGTAGAAATGACTTATAGGCTGCTCCAGCATTGGTATTGTTATGTAAACAAAAGGGTTCCTTACATTGTTTTGTACGCAAATGTGTTGACCAAAAGAAGGAAAATCCTGAAATATAATGTTATGCTTTTTTGTGTGCGCACTTTTGCGCTTCTTATATTATCTTAGTTGTGTTACTAAGCAAGAAGAAGAACGACCGACTATAAAAATTAAATTAGGTTAGAACTAAGTACGAGGGTAGACTTCACTTTTTATTTTAATTAAAAAAATTACTTAAATGTAATTAAAAGGTGTCCGCAACTACATAGTAAATAAGTTTAACATTAGTGCTAAATTTTAAAACCACTGGATTCTACTGACAGCAAAGAAATACTTGGAAAATGCTTAAAACTGACTTGTGTATAAACATATCAATACCTCGGATCTGAAAGGCCTTGATAATTATCTCCTCAAGCGATGAAAACTTTCAGGTTTGTCGACGAACACCGACTTTATATCTTGTCCCATCAAGATAAGCTATCACATTTTGCTGCAATAGCTATCTTGAAATGACGAGATAACTTGTAGTACAAGATAAATTATCTCTTTTTGTCGAGATAGCTATTGCAAAAATATAATGGCTTATTTTGTCTATACAAGATAAAAGTCGGTGTTTGACGACAAACCTGAAAGTGTTCATCACTTGACGAGAGAGTTATCTGAACTTGACATGATATGCTATGTTGACAAAAATTATGTGGATGGCATAAATATGTCACTATAGTGGACACACACACAAGCATACCCTCCTATAAACAGACCAAAAGAAAGTCTTAAGATGTTTGAATAAAACTTTTTGTACTGTTTGTTGTAAAATTGCCATTTTAAAGCTTGACATCTGCACATGTGTTGAAAGTGGCATTTAACGAAATAAATTGAGCATTTTTTCATAATTCATTTAAGTGAACGATTGTCAAGTTGAGTGGTTTTATTCTTAAAAAATAAAAAAAGTACAATTCTCTGTCATCCTTGGACCTTCAGTGAGGAGTGGCATTCTCGAAGCTACGTAATTAAAGTCTCTTAAATGGCGAATAAATTCTCACTTGTTTAGATATTAATAACAATAGCAACTTTAAATTGATGTTAACAATGATGAGACAACTTAAGCCCCACTCCTTTGCCGTACGAAACGTTGTCATTGGATTATTGCTACACTTGTTGACATTCACTGGAATTTCTATCCCATGTATATTTCAACAGTGAATGAAAGGCTGTGTAAATTTTACACGCTAATTATGTAACGTCGAGAATGCAACGCCCTACTGAAAAGTCCAAAGATAACAGAGAATTGTACTATTTTTTAAAAACAAATCTCGATTGAATGGTTTAAAAAAAAAATTCAATCGTTTACTATCTTTCAAAACCGATTGGTTAATGGCGTTGGTGAACCGTTAATCGAACCTATTTTTCAAATTGAAAATAAATTTGATGCTTGGATAAATGAGAAAAAAAATGTAGAATGTTAATCCTTCTCAAATAGTCAGTCTTATATGTACATGCAGAGGAAATAAATTTTTTTACATTTTAATGACAAAATACAATAGAACGTACATCATACCTGTATTACTCGAAAGAGCAGTCGATGTCTCATAATTAGTATCTGGCGATAAGGAGGAGACTAGATAAGGAAGTATATTATATTCTTTAATTTAAATAATTTCATATAGTTAAAGTAAGGATGTAAAGTACTAAATATTGATTAAATGAATTTTGTATAATTCTTAGTTTTGTATAAAGGATTATGAAATAAGAAGCAGGCTTAAACTTAGATTATCAATTTGATCATCATCGTGCTTATTTACAAAATCACATGCATGCAGGTATGTGCACTAACTACAGTAACTTCAAATTACTCCATAATTTCAACTCTTAATTCCAATTATTTGGAATTATTTCATTTCGAGATTAAATCAAATGAAGGACATATTACATACCTTCAGTAGATGTGTAGTTTGTCTCTAGAATAATTACAAGTAAAACAATATTATCACAGATAATTCAATTTGTGCCGCTATGAGAAATATATTATATTTTACACCTTAGGATAATTCCGCAGTCCGCAGGATATGCGACCCTATCGCAGCGCAATTATCATACAACCTTTCTTTGCGAAATCGCAACCCTTACTTTTCTTGACAGAGAAAACCAATCAAAATCCTTGATTTTGTAGCGCTATTTTTGTTAGCCTGGTAGTGCGTTGAAAAAACCCACCACCTATCCTTTTTGGGGTTTTGGTTTTATATTTTTTTTTTTTTGCATGTTACTCCAAAATTGTATTTTTCTAATAATTTGTCATACGTTTCTTGGATTGGCGCAATTGTTTGGACGCCTCCAAGGATTTACTCATTTATGTTATATTTTATGCATATTTACACATGTTACATGTACTCTGATATGTTCACTGCATGTGAATTTCTAGTCAGTCTCAGGGGGATCACACTAGTACCTTTCACCTATATACATGTAACCTGTATTGTTTAATATTAGGTGATCCCTCTTAATGGTTTGTTATACATTTTACTTTATGTCATTGAATTAAATGACATATTCGACAAAACTGCATATCTGTGTTTGGTTATTTTTCACTGCACTATCAGGCTGATAGTGCAGATATTTCTCATAGGAGGCATAAATGTATATTAAAAAGTGCGTTAATTTGATCAGATATTTTTATTCATTGTTTTTTTTAAATTCCACTACTTTGGCTACCTTGGCTACTTGATCAATACAAATATGGCTCACAGAATGTGAGTGATTCATCGAGGGGTATGCTTAATCCACCTGGGCATCTGATGTAACCTCGAATGTTTCGAGGAGGGTTGTGTTTTCCCTATTCTTGATTCTATTTTAAAACCTGATATATGCGATTGATCAAAGTTTGTTATCTTCATCTTTGGTGTACACAGAAAAATATAAAAATCCATATAATTTGTCATATCAGCCCGAGGACATATGAAAGGAGGTAAAATGAGAGACTCTGAGATTTATCTTTTTTCTAGATATCATGAAAGAAAACTATTACAGTGTACATATATTGCATATCAATACAATGTTGTAAAATACCACTAAATTTTTCAAAAAACTAATCAGAAATTGTTAGTTTTAAAAGTGAATGATCTTTATGTCTTTGATTGAATATATTATCTAAGCATTCTGCGAAATACTATATGTATTTTCAATATTATATATTATACTTGTAATGGAGCTTAGTCAGGGCCCCATCCCTGGTAGCTGCCAGGTTATTTGTTTATATAAAAATTCTTAACGAATAGGATCTGGGAAATAAAGATTTGAAAAAATATCAGCTCGAGTGGTCCCAAATATATTTTGTTCCGCATATACCTGCAGGTGATATGCCGGCGACAACAAGGCATATAAACACTATAATCTCCTCGGTCTTCTTCCTTGTCATTGCACCGTTTGATATAATGCTGGTTTTCATTAGTAAACCGTTATCTGCAAAAAAAAATTGAAATTAAATAATATTGTAAGGTTGATTCATAGATATATTTTGCGTATTGCAACAAAATACATGTTACATCTGGTACGTTTAGAATTTGTATAACGATATAATTTTATCTTGTCGATTATTAAAAGAGGTAGGTTAAAGGAAGTCGGCTTTAAGAATGGTAAGATTTTCCAGGAAGCCTCTGAGAAAAAATTGTAATTTGGAATTAGTAAAGTATGTAATTAAAAAAAACTAAATGTCAAAACACAGTAAAAGCTGGGATATCCATTTTACTTGAATAGTCTATAAAAGTAATATTTACATTCAGTATAATTTTCCTTAAATCCATTAGAAATCCACGTCGTTCAAATTTCTATAACACACGCGAAACCTTGTCACCGCGCGCGTTAGAATACACAGTGGGAACTATATGCATTTTCAATACTCTAGAAACACCAAAATGTAAAATGTTTTATTTCAATTTAATGAAAAACTACAACCCTGAAAAATTAATGTAGAACTTAACGTAATGTGCGTTAAGAATTAATTTGTCACTTTTTTAATCGCAATGTTTGTTTGCGTAATTTAACTTTGCAACGTCACTTAACGTCATCTGACGTCACAAACGGCTCTTACGTCTATTAACCACGTTAGTTTTGAACGCTAACGCGCGGTATTCAATTTGTCGGCACGGCCAGGTGTGTTATAGGACCGAAGACAGCCAAAAATATGAGTTCAATGCTTAATTAAACTTTCACATGCACTTCTTTATTTTAATGATATTTTTTCTTTGACAATGTCATTGATCTATATATCCTTAGGACAGTATTAATAAGAAAATATATATTTAAGGAATAACTGTCTTATTTTTCGGTTCATGATGTGATCAATCAATTGGGTTGCATGACAATGTCATTGATCTATATATCCTTAGGACAGTATTAATAAGAAAATATATATTTAAGGAATAACTGTCTTATTTTTCGGTTCATGATGTGATCAATCAATTGGGTTGCATGATAATTTGCATAAACGCCTTCGGCGTTTATGCATGAAATTATCACGCAAGCCAATCGATTGATCATCTTCATGAAATTGAAAAAATCTGACAGTTATTCCTTATATTTACATGCTTTGATTCCGCCAATCCACGTGCTCCAAGCTCTGCTTCTGTATAGCTGTTTGTTCCGCCCTGCACGTGTTTTTTTTGGAACCGCGCCAATCCATTGATGGGGAAATAAAGTACATTTACAATTTGTAATTTTATCTCGGACAAAGACATTGGAAATCTAAATATTGAAAGAGAGACACGTACAAATATTGTATATGTTCTAGATTCCTAAACTAACTTGGTCATAAATGTGAGTCTTGCCGACCAGGGAAACAATCTTTGTTACATTTCCGTTTGGTGCTTTTACCATTTGAATAAATGCAAAATAAGATATGCATTTTTCACTTATCAGTATATCAAATATGATTCTTACCTTGAATCCCAGTTGAGAAAAATTTTGAACACGTTATCCACTTGTTGAAGCTGCCATTCACGGTAACTTTCTAAATTAAATTAAAAGACATGGATCGACTTCTTCCTAGTTTCGACCGTGTTTAAAATTAGTGTGATGGAGGAAGGAACCTAGTACCGATACATATTTAAATATATTTAAAAGTACGTACAACTATTTCAAATAAATTTCTCAAAACTTGAAACCGGAAATTGAGAAAATTGATTTATATTCAACCGACATCCTCTTGAAAATCCTTGATCAAAATCCTTCCTTCATGGCATGCAAAAATAGATTTTTTAACCTACTTTTTAAAACAGTAAAATTATACATACACTATATCTTGAAATAACTTTCAACTTTCTTTGCTATTTAGGCACCTGATCCCATGTAGAATAAACAACAACAATTTTTAGAATAATAATTGTATTTATGTATTGAATGCGATAACTTAGTTGGGGGTTTCCGGGAGGATTAATTTTAGTAAGGCCTATTTTGTTTTGATGTGCCATCTTTTTGCTAACTTTTTCATATGATGTTTTGATTGTCTTGTCTTACAGATACTTTTTTCTAGTCAGTTTTGGGGGATCAGACATTATGATATTTTACGTAACTGCTAATCAAAGCTTGTGAATCTGATCCCCTTCTTGTTTCTTAAATTGTTCACATTTATACCGTCATTTTAATAAATGACATTATTCATCTCTATGAAAGTGTTTTATTTGACTTATACAAAAGTAGCAAAAACAAGCTGCGGTGAGCTTGCCTGTAAGCATAAGAATACATAAAGAATTTTACTTCCGCCCTCTATTTTCTCCCACTTCCTGTTTCCACTTCTTGACGATTCTAGATCTCACTTCATATCTTCATATCCGGTTCTGCATTACTCTTCCTTTTCTTTTTGGTGTTCTTTCTTTGCTTTTCTTACTGTGAGTCTGATATTGTTCCATGGGGCTTTACAATGTGCGTTCTATCTATAAACTTTCCTATTTGCTATTCCTTAGGCTTTATAATTACAATTCTTGAAACATATTCTGTGTTTGTAAGGATTATTATTATTATGAACGTATAGTTCAGATAAAATGGAATTTCATTCTGCAATTGGTTACCAAACTTATTTATCTAGCTCGCTTTCTATATATGGAGGAATTTTTCAAATAATAATTATGTCAATTTTAAATACATTTGATATCCCCCACCAATCAAAATGAATGAAATTGAAGTACCATACATATATTGGTTTTCTTTACTTCATAAAAATTATCTAAAACAAAGATACAAAGAGGATTCTTAAATATTCTACCAAGTCTCTTTCTTTACTCCTCGCTAAGATATTAACAATAATCAAGGAGAACCTTCGGGTGGTTGTAGAACAATATAATCAGGAAGTAGTGTAAATCTGAAGTAAATATAAAAAAAATTCCAGGTAAGTTTTAGAAAATTTTAAATCACAATATGTTGTCAAAATCAAAAACAGTAAAACGTACATTTTCTCAATGCATTATACAAACTCTCCACATGATAAATTAAAGTCCGGGGTTTTGGCATCATAGACAGCTGATTTTTCAATAAAAATTGAACTTGTAAATTTACAAACCATTTGGATGATTTAAATTAGTCAGATTTTACACACAAGTGCTCTAAAGTTGACACTGAAAAGATGCTTGTGATTGTGATTGGCAATTTAACTTTTATAAGAGCGGAAGACATCTATACAATTCACTGAGATATCAAAATCATTTAGACAAAAATACTTAATATAACGCTGGTTATTTAAGTATAGAGTAATTATATCATATAGTGATGCAAATGTCCTAAGTGTTAAAAAATATTTTGTCAGGTCACCAATCAAAATAGCTAAAGATGGAGACAAACTTAGTGCAATATGTAACTTTTTGTGATATCGCGATGATTTCAACTCTAATTTAAGGATACTAAAGTTTTTTTTCTGAATTGTCCGAATTTCATTATTACAGAAACAACATTGTTAGCGGATTCAACACCTTATATAAAGGCAGAATAAAGAACTACATGTACTGCAAGAAGTGATTTATTTGAATACATTCCAAATCAGAATGTGGCCCTATCTTTATAATTTAAACATTTTACCCTTTTGTTTTCATTTGGAAGACCTTTTGAAATAATTAATTTTGGTTGTAACGCTTCATTTGATTGGATAAAAAATTAATCAGTATATAATTTAATTTTGTTTGTATTCTCGCCTCTCATTGGTTGAATTCCAAAAAGGAACGCAAAACATTTTGTATAATCTGGTTTGGTATGGGGACACACCCCCTTGACGACCAGCTTAATCATCATATCCATGCAATCCCCTCATTTCAAGTCCTCGGAATCCATGGAAAATTCCAAATTTAATAAATGTACCTTCAACTTTAAAAAAATTACTCGTTCTTACCTCATGTAAACAAACACCATGGCTGCTAGATCTTTGTATCAGTTATTACCTCCCCTCGCTTCAAATCACTTCCGTTACTACGGTTGTATTATTGCGCGGTAAATTTGAACTTATAAAAAGCAACACAATTTTACATCAAAAGTTGTTTAATTGTTTTAAAATTAAATTATAAGGAATGAATTTAATTCTTGACCATATTATCGAGTATAATCTGGTTTGGTTCAACTGTAAAAAGCGTAAACTGACCCAAACCAGATTATACTCGATAATATGGCCAAGAATTAGAGTCATTCCTTAAATAATCTGGTTTGTTTACGTCACAATGTCTTACGTCAAAATCGCATCAATCCGCTTGACGTCGTTTAAAATATGAACAATTTGAAGACGTTTTAAAGAGAGAAATTGTCTTGTTTTATATTCTTAATGATTGAAAATTAAATTATAAGGAATGAATTAAATAACAACCCAAATTATACTGCTATAACCTGGGTTGGAGCAGTTTACGCTTTTTTATAAAACTGCCCCAACCAAGGTTATACAGTATAATTTGGGTTGCTATTTAATTCATTCCTTAAGTGTTAATTTAGCTAAAAAGAAAAACAATGATGCTTTTTTTTTTTTATAAAATATATTTGGTAAAACAAGTTTTCTGGGATTCTAAGAACAAAATTTTCGGGTGAGTAGCGGATTGTCCGATTAACAGTGAGAGTTATTCCTCTTAACCAACTATTCTCATTAATACAGTAAATAACGTTATAAAGGAAATGAAATGTCCACATATCTCACACATTTTTTAATTATGAGCGAAAATTCCTACAAAATAATGATGCAAGTTATAATGCAATTTCTCAGAATAAATTTATATTCTATTTATTTAGTAAAATATTCCTTTCCTTGCAACATACAAGAAAAATATTGGTCATCTTATGAGCAGATTGTCGTTTTCTTTTTATCTTTATGCATCTTGGAAGCAATGTACGAGTACTTCATGTCTTATGGGATTTCTGCTATATATTTATAAATGAATGAAGAGGTACTTATACTTTGATATTATTCCTAACGTAACACTACTTATACCCTCTTGTCACGTAAATTATCCTGAGATAGACATATATATGAACATTGATATCTCACTCAGAGAGTTTTGTGGAAACAAAGTATAGTCATGGTTTATATCAAAAAATCAATTATAAATTGATGTGAATTCCAACCAATAGTTGACTCGATAAATCCCAGTGATTTTGAAATAAAACATACTACAGAGTCTGACACCAAAGTTTTATATTTGGATATTTTAGTAGAAAAGGAAGTAAGGGTGATCTAACAATAAAACTTTAAATAATCGTGATGACGTTAACTTTTCAGGTCAACTTCCATTCCATATGTAGCAGTATACCCTTATCACTGCATGTATGGTTTATGTCTCTCATTTTATTCGATTAGAAAGAACATGTTCTACAATCGAACAATATTCAAAATGATACAAGTTACTTACAAACAAATTTATGAAACAAGGATAACAACAGACATCATTTTATAAGTTATTTGGTCGATACAATGACCTACTAAGCATTGAGTCGAAGCTCATTGACGTTTTTTATCTTAAAGTTTGTTGTAAGGTCATTTTATTAGAACACTGAATTATATTCGGATTTTTTTCGCTTTCTCGATTACAACACAGATCATATAGCGGATGTGACTGGTGGAAGGGAATGTTAACTCGTCATTGGTACCTGATCCAACCTCTGATGTCTTCGTTCGTTCTGCTCTCGATATATTGTATTGAATGTTTGAGCTTGATTACTGATCAGGATCAGTACCTCTATTTTTACATTAGGGAATTTTAAAATAAATAAAATCTGCAGATGAATACCTTTTTCCTCAACCCTTGAAGACATTATGTGCAACTTATTTGGGTGGTGGTATATTATCAAATTAGTTAAGTTTTAAGTAGAATATTTTCAATAAGTCTTGTAATCTGGATTATTTAAGAGTTTGTTTCCGGCACAATAATTAATTTCTGATGGGATGGGAACAGATGTGGAAATAAAAGTTGGCCTTAAACAAGTACAATTCAAGTACTGGAATTAGTCATTTCAGCAATGGGTTTAATGTTAATTTTACTTACAGGATGTATCCCAATCAATCAGATGATTACAAAAAGGAAAATAAATATCACACACTTAACTGGATAAAATATAATTATAATTTTTGTTGCCTTTTCGTAGTTGCATGTTTTCGTCATTTTGAATAGAGAAGCAAACACACTATAATTAATATATGGTATTTACCAGGTATGTATGAACATGATTTCAAACTAGAAATACTGGAATTAATCTCATTAACAATTACTATAAAACATCTTAATTTACAGAATAAAATCTAATTTAGAAAAGACTCCACTCATTTAACTCGCAATGAAATTGAGCAAATCAGGAATATTTTGAGGCTTCATCAACAGCTTCAATCTTCTGTTTGAGTTATAGAGGATTTTCAATGTATGTTATGCTTAAGCCCAAATCATGCAATATATCTCTGTATTTTTTAATCTATGCGATATTTTCCACTAATTAAAGGATCTATAACTCTCTATCCTGGATATGATACGTCCTATATGTGCTGGTGTCTAGATCATCTATTTTATTTTCATACAAACCAGATCTGACCGATGGGGAATCGGATAGAAAGCGTTATTGGCCATTCTGGCGGTTTTATTGTGAATAGGCTGCCAGAGAACTTAATTACTGGCAATGTCCTGACAAGATTGGTTTCTCTATTTAATAAGCCTGCTGATTGATATTTCCCCTCACCACCCTTCCACACAATCTTCTGCATCGGAAAATAGAGAAAAAAAGTGCTTTGACTTTTTTTGGGATTTCCTAAATATATCACACTTTGTATGAAACCTGTTATACGATATTTCAATATGTACCAAACCATGTTTGATTATCAACGCGAAAGCATTTGTTTAGTTTGATAATTTTAATCTTGATTTAAAAAAAAATATTCAATCATCATAAGACATAGTCAATTTTGTTTCTTTTCATATTTTTTGCAGTATCAAAATTGGTTAGAAATCATCAATTGCATTCGCAAGCTATTAATGAACACTCTAGATAAGATCAGCCTAAACATATTTTATCTAACCATCAAGCTCTATGATAAACGTGATGGCTTTAACTTTTCCATCGTCAACTTCCCTTACCTATGCAGCAATATACCTTCATCACCTGCATACGGAGTTTACATATCTCAGTTGATTCGATACGTTAGAGCATGTTCTACGTATAAACAATTGTAAAAACGAGGTGAATTATTGATAAACAAGTTGATGAAACAAGAATATTAGCAGTCTCGTTTAAAGTCATCATTTCGTAAGTTCTATGGTCGATACCATGACCTTGTGAGCAAATACAATTTATCATTGAGTCAAATGTTGGCTGACGTTTTTCATACTAATTGTTAGTCCATTATTTATACACTGAATTGACGACCGTTTTCCGTTATTTCCCGATCCTGACAAGGAGCACATGGCGAGTGTGACCGGTCGGCAGGGGATGCTCACTCCTCCATGGCACCTGATCCCACCTGTGATGTTTTGGAGGGGCGTGTTTGCTCTGCTCCTATTTTGTATTGTTTTATAGACTTTGATATTGAATACTGTTCGTTATCTCCATATCTCTTAAATATCTTTCATTACATTGATAGAAAATGTTTAATGATTTAATAGTTTTCTAAACATCTCAAAGAATATAATACGGAATGAAAGCAAAATCAAATTACTCAGACCAGATATTTGAAGTACATTAAATGATATTGCAAACAATTAAAATATTTTTAAATTGAAGACATAAGGTAATTGAATATCGTGACTTTTATTAGAAAAAGGTATATTTTTAAACATTACATATGAAGTGTTTACGAGGATTCTTGGTGGAACACACCACTTTGTACCAAGAAATTTATTTACAATTTGCGTGTCCAATATTGCTTGAATTTAAAATACTTTATAAAATACAACTGATTTTAATGAAACATGGTTTTATTCTTAATAATATCATGAAAATCACCTCGTATTTCATTTACCAATAAAAGGGAAAAACCTTTTCAATATTGTAATTATGTAATGATATAAATATTTTTGTGAACCTGTTTTACAGCATTCTTAGCCAAAAGGTAGTTTTTTGGGACAAAAAGGGTACATAAATGATATGGAAAATCCAAAAACATAAAAAGCCGTAGGATAAATAATAGCCATCGATCGAATGACTGTCACTGTGGTCAAGATCCTCTATCGAGCGTGATTTGAAAATTTCACCGAGATATCTGCTAAATGAAGCATTAAATGGAAACTCTGAGATGACTGTCAGTAGCCCAAGGTTTCCATTAAGCTGGATTGAACATCCCTCTGTGGATTTTTTCATTAGAAAAAGGACACGAATAAGAACTCGATTCTTTCTGAAGAGGAAAAGAAACTGAGATATAACACACTAAGAATAATTTAAACGAGATACGAAAGAAAAAAAAAACACGAAATGATTATAATATATATAAATCATAATGCTAGATTATTCTAGTCCTTGGATAAATGACCTTTTTCACAGAAATAAGTTGTTCTGTCATTTGATTGCAAATGAACTCAGACTCATTAGAGAAAAAAAATTGTTGTTTCATGTTGACAAGTAAAAAGTATATTATTGAAACAAAACGTGGAATGGAATCATAGTTTTTTAGTAATGGAAAAAATTGAATGACAAAACAGAATGCTAGATTATTCTAGACCGACTTATACTGTGCTCATGCATCAAGTAATTTTTAGATTCGATTAAGTTCATATTGATAGCCAAAATATTTTACTCTGAATAAAACTCCACTCATTTCAGCTAAAGAATTTCTTTTGTTCGTATATTATAATATATTTCATTTATTAATTATGTATACGTTATTAAGCTCAAAATTCCATCGAAACAATACCAATTAAGAGAACAAAAAAGTCCTCAAAAATACATAATCGTTGTATTTATATAAAAATGCTGTGAAGTATTTTAAAATACTTGCTCCCACTGTGGATGACTCGTTGCTGGGAATTTCGTTGAAATTTCTTGTAAAAGCTCAGAGACAACTTAAGTTTTCCGAGATTGTACTCAATCCTGATCGTATAATTACTATAATGGATTATGGTTACTTTAATCTAAAATATCAATCTCTAGTAAAAATGTATATGTATGTATTTTAAAAATTTTGTTTTGAATTTAATTTTCCGATATGATTCGGTACTTTAACTGTTTAGTTTTCATTTATTTTCATTATTAAAGACGATGAAGACAAATATAACTTCTTAAAATCGTTTATTTTTGATTTGGCGATTGTGGCCACGACCTACATAATACAATATATATTTTATTAATCGTTATAACATAACTCCTTATAAACCTTATATCCTTATCCTTATAAACCTTATCCTTATAAACCTCATATCCTTATCCTTATAAACCTTATCCTTATAAACCTTATATCCTTATCCTTATAAACTTTAGGTATGAATACAGTCCAAAATATGAATTAATAAGGAAATTCCTCTAAAAATTAAATCTCCAAAATGACGTCTTGTAAAGTAAATTATTGCATAAAAATGAATTGCTTAATAATAATGCAATGCACCATTCATTAAGTTTTCTGAATTACTGAATTACAATTTTTTAAATCCAATTTATTGAATTATTAAAAAGAGAAAAAAAAGTTGTTTTGCAAAATTAAATTTTAATGTTAGTTTTTAGTTACTTGCAAAAAGGACCTCTTATTTAACCACTAAATTACTGATTTAAAATAATTATACTGACTGATCCTAAAAGCTGTTCTAAAATACGGGTCAAAAATGAAAAAAAAAATGTTATAGAAATATCTTTATGTAAATGTATCATAACTTCAGGAGGAAAGGACCTATACTACACGATATTCCTCTTAAATCAACACACTGATAGGTCAAGCAATGTAGGGATGCTAAAGAAGTTCATTAGCATTTGACCAATTTTTATGATCATTCCAGAGATTAGAGTAGGATATTGAGATATTAATTATTAGCTTTATAAGCCTGATAAAAGAAATGACACGAAACATACATGAAATTTTGAAAGCCAGCACACGTAGATATTCTGTGTTTCCTTTCATGTACGAAGTCAATTATCAAATTAACTCTTAGAGAGATTTTCATGTTATGTATCGAGCGTGCGCTCTAGAACTTTTTTCCTGCTGTGCTATTTTTAAATTCAAGTTATCCACTTCGTAGATTTTTCTTTCCTATAAATTTCTATTTTAAAAATTCATTTTTTCATTTCAAAATATTTGAACGAAAGAACAAGTGAAGTAGTTCATTCAATTGACTCTTAAGTGTCAGTGTTGTGGTGCTAAACTCTTTTCTCCGAATTCCTTAGACAAAACACAGGCACTTGTTTCGGTAATAAATTTTTAACCCATAGTATAATAATAGCACAAGGTACTGCAGTATCTAACTCCGAATTACTCTCAGTACCCCTCCTCAGAAACGCACTCCTTTACACTTTCAGAGGAAATTCACTAAAAAACTCTTTACTACTATTGTCTTCTACGAAAAATTATCTACACAACCATACATGTATGTCTCTCCGTAAACAGCGTCAAAACTCTACTCGCCGAGAGGAAATGTCGTATTGGCATCCATGACACAGTAAGTGCTAATATCGGGCAGAGATTTTGATTGGCTAAAAATCTGTTTCTAAAATTACGTCGGATAAACATCGTATTCTTTTCAAGGAAAATCGGACGTTAACAAGTTCTACTTACTCACTGCAATATTTAAACACTGGAATTAGATTTTTAAACCCTTTCATTTCTAAATTTTCTTCTTTGCCCGAATTTAGCACATACCTTTTCATGGATGCCAATTCGACTTTCCACTCGGCGAGCAGAGTTTTGACGCTGTTTATGGTGGTTAAAGAAAACAAAGACAAGGATGCCACATATTGCCGAGTTGATAAATTACCGTAGAAGACAGATATAAGCAGTTTATCAGTGTATTTCCTATGAACGTGTAACTGAATGCAATTCTGCGAGAGGGGGCATTCAGTGTAAATCGGAGTTATATACCTTGTGTTCTTATTGTACTATTGGTTAAAAATGTATTTCCGAAACAAGTGCCTGTGAAAAAAAACTCCCATAATCAAAATGTGTAACCTTTTCAGAACTATAAGTAATGTATCCATTTGTCTGCAGATTTTTAAATTCTTGTTTAATGATGTAAAAAAAATTAAATTGATATTGTTCCTACATTGTAGCGAAGAAAAGAATTGTGCATTTTTGGTGACACAAACAGCTAAAATTTATCATGAGAATCGTAAGATCATTTTTAAAAACAAACATCTTTTAATTATTATTTCTTTTTAAATTTTCTTCGAGTTTTGTAAAGGTATACTCATTCCTGATGTAATCCTCATTTACCTCCTACACTACTAAATAGTACGGGGGGGGGGCGGTACTTATCTACATTTGCTAAAACCCTGAATAAAAAAAATCGGACTTTATGATAGTGTGATTTTTGACTTTTCCCAATTTGAAAGTAAATTCCCAAAGACATTCGAATACTTTCTATAGTATTAGAGGGTTCCACTTTCTTAGTTGCAATCCCTTATATCACATTTAAAGAAATGTTCACAGAATTCTTATAACATATTGCCTTTGTGTTTAGTGTTTTTTCGTTTATTTTTAGGGTCAGCAAAACATGGACTTTGTAACTATACTCATATTGGACAGGGTATATTTTGTCAGTTCGATGCTCACAGAACCTGAGTTACTGACCATGTAATACTACACAATTATTGCTGTATTTT
This sequence comes from Saccostrea cuccullata, assembly GCF_032062105.1. Taxonomy (NCBI): domain Eukaryota; kingdom Metazoa; phylum Mollusca; class Bivalvia; order Ostreida; family Ostreidae; genus Saccostrea; species Saccostrea cuccullata. Next base: position 7,668 of record NW_026930697.1, on the reverse strand, counting down.
GAGGTCAATACAATGATTTAACCATCTGAGGAGTACAATATTCACCGAGCCCGAAAGGCGAGGTGAATATTGTACTTCGAAGATGGCTAAATCATTGTATTGACCGAACCCCCCCCCCCCAGCAATAATTGTTTTATTACATGATTCACTGATAAAATGATACAGCTCATTACTTGTTAACTTGCATTTAATTAAATCCTAGCCAAATACAAGAGAGAAACAGAATTAAAATGTGTATAAACATTACCAGTCGTATCAATTTGAAATGGTTTTTTAAAATCAATTTTAGTTGCCATGAAAAAAATATAAAATCAGTCTTTTTATAGGATAGATTTTGAATAGAAGGTGTATTATCAGGGAAAATTAACTGCCAAAAAGTAAAAAAAAAAAAAAGCACGTTGTTCAGTAAAAGTGTTGGAGAGGGGTCCCTGCATCTCCTCTTACCTGAAAAAAATCACAGTCGTTTAAATAGCTTTCCAAAACAATTTGTATCAATTTGGAATTTCCAAATCTATTTTTAGATCAATCTAGAGGAAATAAATCCTTGTATTGACCTGGAACGTCACGTTCAGATCAATACAACGTAGTATTTTTCTAACATAGTTGGATCTCAGCCAATCAGAGATATGGAAATTATTCAATCATGTAATAAAGTGAGATGTTACACGATATCCGGACTACAAACATTAATAACAGACGTATTTTGCTGTAATTTAGGACAATTTCTCTTATTTTCAGTTTAATCAAGTGTGATTTTATCCAGCCTGACAATTTTAATTTTACATAAGATATACAGTGTATAACATTGTTACTGTCAAAGTCTCGACAGGGTTGGTTTGCAATTGTCTATTAATTGATTATTCCCTCGACCACGTTTAGACTTATTCATTTAGATGATACTGAATGTTACAACAAAATTTCGGATTTATAAAAAAATGATAAAAGTATCATTCACTGTGCAAAAGCCATCACTCTTAAGATTCTTGAGTTTTTTAGGAGTTCTTTCTAGAAGTCGTCACACAATATTTTTCCTCATCACAGTAAAATATTCTAGCACTATATATTTTTTGTTCCAAAGTAATTTTCTCCCCGCCTCTATCTCTGTTAAAAGGGTCTGCTGGAAAATTAAATGGTAATGTCCCCTGAAATTTAAACAAGAGGCCCACGGGCCTTATAGGTCACCTGAGTATCATGTAACAACTTTCCAGCGATTGTATTTGGTTCATGTTTTAATCCAAAAGCCATGAAATTCACAAATTTTTAAGGAGGCACCATTGCTTATCAAAAGACAGATTTCAAAGCATTAATTTATTTTTAGTCAAAGTACCCCCTGGTACCCCTGACCCAGCGGCCCTGAAATTATCTATTTTGAAAGAGGCCCCTTTCTTCATTATAAGGCCAGCATTTTTTTTTAGTTCAGGCTTAGTTATGAACATGAGAATAAAAAAAAAATTAAATATGTGTTAGGTAAATGTGTAGACATTGTTCTAAAATTTACTTGATGCCTAAAATTATAATTCCTATCATAAAACAGACAGGGAGAATTGGGGAGTAGGATGAACATTTTTTCAATTAAGTGTAAAATAATTTTTCTGGCTGATACAAATGATACTACATGCCTGTATATAATTGTATATTCTTGCCTTTTAATAGTTGATTTTTTTTTATTTCTTCAGATTCAGATTCTTCAGATTTTCTTCCTCAAATGGACTTAACTTCTCCCATAGTTTTATTCATTACATCTGATGCATAAGCAACCCTTTTCTGAAGAATGATGCTTAGACTGTAAGCTATAAGAGTCCTAAACAATGTCGCTGGCAATATGCAATAGCTACCATGGGCAGTTTAAAACCTGGGGGAGGAAAATAATTTACAGACAGATACTTTTGAAACGAATACATAATTATCTCACCAGCATGTCATTGTGCAACAAAGTCGTCAGCATTTTATTTGTCCTTTGAACGGGTGAAACGTTTTGAATGGCACTCGTATCGAAGAATTTTACACTAAACCAAGCTATCTTCTCATCTAGCTTAGGTCTATTATGTTTACCCGCCGTTTCATCTTAAAACCGGAAGTGCGAGTTCGTAAATTTGAAATCTCGATCCCGACTCAAATTTGACATCGGAAAGAAAAAAATTATTTTAATTTTTTTCTGAAAATTCAAAACCTTGAGCGGAGGGTTTGTAAAACTGAAAATAAAATAAATCCTGGCCTTAAATATGTAATTAGATCATTAGTATATTAACCAGGAGCAAAGGATAAGATGTTCAAAGAATTCATGCATTTCACTATACAATCATTAGAGCCCCCCTCCCCCTAAAACAAGAACCCCTGACCCAGGGGCCATAAAATTCACAATTTTGGTACAGACACTCTTGCTCATCATAACTATGTACTTAGTTAGTTTATTTAATACCTAGGAGCAGAGAAGAAGATTTTCAAAGAAATCATGTACATGTATTTTCACTATATATTATCAATAGAGCCCCACCCTAACACCAGAACCCCTGACCCTGGGGCCATAAAATTCACAATTATGGTAGAGGCACTCTTGCTCATCATAACTATGTACTTTGTTGGTTTATTTAATACCCAGGAGCAGAGAAGAAGATTTTCAAAGAAATAATGCATTTTCACTACCTACTTATTTAGCCCCGCCCTAGCACTAGAACCCCTGACCCCAGGGCCATGAATTTCACAAATTTGGTAGAGGACTCATTGGTGATTACAATCATGCAAACAGTTTGACTGCTTGATGTCCAGGAGTAAAGAAGATTTTTAAAGATTGCATTAATTTTAGTGGTTTTGGCCCCACCCCTCAGGCCCCAGGGGGGCAAGGATCATGAAATTCACAATTTTTGTTCCCCTTTACTCATAGATGCTTTGTGCCAAATTTGGTTAAAATTGGTTCAGTGGTTGCAGAGAAGAAGCTGAAAATGTTCAAATTTTAACGGACGACGGACGACGACGGACAACAACGGATAGCAATAGGTCATCTGAGTTTACTCAGGTGACCTAAAAAAAAATAACCATAAGACAAAATGAATGTATTGGATACATGTGGCACACTCTATATTGTAATATATTGAATAAACATGTAAATGAAAGTAAATATTGTTTATTGACAAAACTATCGCCGTAAAACACTTCTGCTCATAAAAAATGTATACTTTAAAATTACCTAGAACTTCTTTAAATAGTATTGAAACAAATAACTTGAAGGTGATGAAACCTTAACATGGCTTTACGACAAAATTTAGTCACTTGATCTCTGACCTGAGCAACAATAACATTTTATCGGAATAATGTTAAAGATTGCTATTGATAATCAAAAGAAAAAGAAATATACTGTACAAAGATTTTTATGAATACAAGAATATCCTTTTTACATCAAAATTGTTAACATGGACAATAAACACGGGAACGTGTCATAAATCATCATAACTGTTCTTGAGATCAAACAAACATATAACGGAGGAAACAACAGCAACCCTTTGGGAATTTAAACGTTACCTTATTAAGTCGTATATTCGCATGATTGCCATTCATAATTGATTGTAGATAAGTCATTGTCCAGATATTTTTGCAATTTCATGACCAAAAACTGTAAAATGTACTTTAAATAAATATAATTCACATCGAAAACTAATTTTGTTCAGTTTTTATTTTAGAATCTTAATACTTCAATTAGCTTGAATAAAGCTGTGTATACCATATATTGGATGTAAAAAATACTCCTCTGTTTAGTTTTGGTAGGTCAAGTCTAGTCTTTCATATCAAAACTGCTTGTCAAATGTTCTCAATGTGTCATTATTTTGATAATATGCAAAAGTTTATTGAATTTTTTTCAAATGACAATAAAATCAATCTGATTAAATGTCCAAAATACATTTCATGTAAGAAAAATCTGAAACGAATCAAAAAGGAAAGGAAACATATCTGCTCTTTGGTAGTGTTTGAAGATAAAAGTGAATTAAGTTTGATTACAAACACAACCTGTTTATTTTCTTTAATAATGCATATTACAATTGACTTTGGCCATTGGCCTTAATCTATTGTTGCAGGCCTGGTGGTTCTTATCTTCAAATATGTGTTGTTATTTATTTACTTTACATGGTTCATATTTGAGTAGCTTGTTTTTTTTTCTTTGCTTATTTTCAAAGGTTTACCAATGTTTAAGGATCAACTATGTCATTAGATATATAATAGTTTGTGAACTGACTACTGACACATCTAGTACAATAAAAGTAGTATGAAGATGAAATTATTTAAGCCTAATAAGTGATTCAAATATAACTAATTAAAATCTCTTATCTTAATTAAAAAGATGTCACATTTTCCACCAGCAGCCACATATAGTGAAATGTATAATAGCTCAGAAATTTCCAGATTGGTTGATTGGAGCTTCTTAAAACATCATCCTCCTAGATGATAGAAATAATTGAGGTTTTCAGAATAATTATCATGGAAATATGAACTATCTATAAATAATTGGATTTTCGATAGATCAAAGAGATTCACTTAAACAATGAGAAATCCAATGCAACCCTTGGAAATAATAATATTATCTTGTTCATCTGTGCTTGGAAGCCAACTGATCCCTAATCATAAACATATATGTCAATGTTCAGACTCATTTAGCTATCCATTATTGTAGAGGTTAAAAGGTCTTCTACACCAGAATGAACTCTAGTCAGGAAGAATGTTGGTATTTGATTTGTAAATCATTTAATGAAAAATCCAAATTCTTATTGTAAATTGAAAACGCATACTATGTTTTCACCCAATGATTAAAAAAAAAACAACTTGAATTTTAAATGGCTTAAAAGAAGACTGTAGATATTCTTGTTTTATATTTTTTTCTCAAAAGATTGTCTCGTTTTAAAAATGTTTCATACGCAGAACATGCTCTGGTGTATCAAATCAACTTACAGACATAAACCCCATAAGCGAGTGATAAAAGGTATATTGCTACACAACTAAGGGAGGTTGATGATTGAAAAATTGAATTCGTCACCTTTATCATAAAATATTTGTTGTAAGGGAAACATTGAGTTTTAAGTAAAAACCCCGATATGAAACAGTTGTGTCAGAATATGTGGTATCCTTTATGTACTTGTAAAATATTTCTCTTATTTTTAATTTTTAAGTGTATTTGTCGAACGTATGAAACAATTTTTATAAAAAGTGGTTCATTAAAATGAAGAAAAAAAACCCACAATGTCTCAATTATTTCCGTACAACCCTTGTAAGTTCAAACACGTGCTTTTTTCCTTATCAGAATTTTAAGCGTACAACTAGTAGAAATGCAACTGTTAAAAAGTCTAAAGAAAAGTAATCACAGGATAAGAAAATTTACTAAGTTCATTATAAAAAGATAAAATGAAGTAATTTTCTATCAGGTCAAAAAGTCATTTATTTATTCTTTTATAAGGAGTGGTTTTAAAAAGAGGTGGAAAAACTTTTGAATGTGTTTCAAAATAGTTTCATTATCTTTTTCATGAAAGTTTTCTCTTTAAAACGTTTATTTTAAGCAACAAATAAAAATGGCCCCATTCATACAAAATTTGATACTTTAAAAACATTTTTTAAAAAAATCTATATTCAATTTTTTCATCAAAAACTTCGTGGTTGAGTAACCATAGTAATATTAAAGAATTTAAAGCATAATACCGCACGTCGGCATGCGTTTTCTTCTTATAATGCTTATTTCTCTCTTTAAAGAATAATTTTGGGGAAAAGTAAATTCACTCATTGTAGTAGCCCTTTGGAACGCTAACTTGAGTGTTTGCTCTAGCCCTAAAAGATACTTTAGTAAACTATAGTTAATTATATTTCACTATAGTACACCAAAGTTCCAAAGTTTTTACTATAGTTAATCAAAGTTCCAATATTGTAATGAAACATGGAGATAACGAACAGTACTTCAGATCAAAAGTCCAAAAACAATATAGGAGCAAGGCAAACATGGACCTTCAAAATAATAGAGGCGGGATTAGGTGTATAAAGCAGTGAGCATCCCCTGTCGACAAATCATTCCCGCCGTGTGCTCCTTATCATGATCGGGAAATAACGGGAAAATCCGTCGTCAATTCAGTGTGTAAATAATGGACTAACAATGAGTATGAAAAACGTCAAACAGTATTTGACTCAATGAAAAAATGTATTTGCTGACAAGGTCATTGTATCGACCATAGAACTTATGAAATGATGAATTTAAACGACTTTGCTGAAATTCTTGTTTCATAAACTTTTTGTCAATACTTTACCTCATTGTAAAAATTGTTCAAACGTACAGCATGCTCTTGCGTATCTAATCCACTGAGAAATGTAAACTCCGTATGCAGGTGTTGAAGATAAATTTTTGTCTCCATTAATAAACCTTACGTTATAATAGGCATGAATTTAAAATTAAATAAATTTTGATAATATTGCTTATTTATTAATGCAATAGACAAACTTTAGATTAAAAATAATTTTTTTTGTACTTTATTCTTTTTTGGTGAAGGGTCGAATTTTTAAAAAATTCTCTGAAACGTTTATGAATCCTAAACTTGAATAATCATAATATGGGAATCAAAAATATAATTTTAAAGGGTTTGTAGTACTTAATCAAAGTTCCAAAGTTTTTACTACTGTAAATCTAAGTTCCAAAGTTTTTACTATAGTTCATCAAATTTCCAAAGTTTTCGCTATAGTAAATCATCAAAGTTCCAAAGTTTTCATTGAAGTAAATCAAAGTTCCAAAGTTTTCATTAAAGTAAATCAAGGTTCTAAAGTTTTTACTATAGTTAATCAAAGTTCTTACTTGGTACAATAGTTAACTACAAAAGTAAACTATAGAAAACGGAGATATGTCAATTTGACAAAACTTGACCTACATGTACCTTTTGTTCCTTTATAAAAATAAAATCAGATAGCTTTATCCTAAAGATTTGTAAACATAAATGTGCATAAAAAGGGAATTTAGTTGCATCGATTTATTATTTTTTTTGTTTAGCTTTCCAAAAACGCTAAAGCTTATCATCTTGGAATAATATTTCGAGTAATAATTGGAGTAATAAACTCGATAAATATATTCAATGATAACGTTAAGTAAAAATAGAGAAAAAAAATTGTTATTAATATGCAAGCAGTTAATTAGCATAGAGAAACCTCCCTACATGTTCATTGGTGTCAGTAACCTACCGAGCCATGTTTCACTTAAGCCAATTGATATATCTTGTAACAGGGCATTAGACTACTGACACAGTTTCTGTTTATCCAATCAGATCATGAGTATTGATTTAAGCATACATACATATACTGGCCCGCCCTGATGCACACTGATGTTAAATACAAATTGTCCAAAGTAAGCAAAGAATAGAGGATTTATAAGTTAGCTTTTACAACATGGAGTTCGCTGAAGAATACGTTCGTAGGGACTGCAATGATAGAGAGGATCATCAGAATCAAATACAAACGGTTGCAGTTCGGTTACGGGCAATCGGAGACGAGCTGAACACGATGCAATGTGCACGAAACGTGAATACAACAAAAGCTATGATAAGTTACCTAGAAAGTCTACTCTCTGTTACCATAAGACACATATTAGATGTCACGGAATATCTACTTTAGAATTTTCAGGTATGTAATTCAATTTCCCTAGTGAAATTGTCTTTCTTT
>NW_026930696.1:0-43147 GCF_032062105.1 Saccostrea cuccullata | reverse complement strand
TAAAAATTCCTAATTATATTTTTGTTGAGATACCATATATATACCAATAAAATCATTGTTTGAAATTTTAAACATTGGTTACATTGAAAATGTCCACTAAACATGTATGATAATTGAATATTATAGCATTAAAAAAAAATGGAATATTTGTAATCAGAGGGTAAAATACTCCTTATAGATTTAAAAGAAAAAAAATAATAAAAGATCTTTTGATAGAAAGCGAGAATAAGAAAGAGAAAGAGAGGGCAAGTAGAATAAACATTCTAATGAAAGATTTAAGAGGTGAAAGAATTGATTTTTGCCATCAATCAAGGATAGCCAAATGAAGTAAAATTGCCACTTATGAAAAAGTTGAGGACATCTATTAGCTAGTATATGAAAAGCATTATGGTTTACAGATCACAGTACTGTAATGATCATAGGTATTAATTAAAAAGATCACAAGGAAACCCAAGTTTGCCAAAGTGGAGCAGTACAGTGCACTGATGTTAAACAAAACTGTTTTAAAAGAACATGATGCTAACAATGACAATCAAAACTGTTAAAAAATACCTGCACATAAAGAAAATGGAGACCAATCAAAACTGCATGTTTTAAAAATAAAACGCAGGTAAAGCAAATGGTGACAATGAAAATGTTTTTAAAAATGCAGATAAAGCAAAAGAGTGACTATCAAAACTGTTTTGAATCAGTGCAGATAAAGATAGCATTGACAATCCAAAATGTAAAAAAAAAAACTGCATAGAAAGCAAACAGTGACAATCAAATCTGTTCTACTGCAACTTGTTACTGTATAGAAATTTACCATGTGATTGTAAAATACAACGAATGGCAAAGGCTAGATTTCAACAGCAATCTTTGTTGTTGTAAATATTTTCTTTTATATTTTTTTTGTACATTGGAAACTAAAGGTTGAGTTCATCAATAGAACAAGTAAACATTGAATTTAGAGATTTAGGTATTTTAAAGTATGAGCATGAAAAAGATCAATTTGTATTTAGGAATTAAATCATTTTGATTTCTAAATGAAATTTTGTGTGTTGCAGAATTAAAAATTTATTTAATGTACCTTGGGCAACCATTTCAATTTGTACATTATAATTAATGCCAGATAAGTTTGTATAAAACACCTATCACATATTGATTTACTAGATTGTATTTTCAGAGCCTGCAAGCATTCTAATAGGCTAATCCATCACTGTGCTGTTATGAAGAATAGGAGAGAAAATATTTTCAAATAATATCTTCCACATGTTCCAAATGCGAAATTAAATTCTACTTGACTTGTTGTACTTTTAGTGTCTGAATTATTACCTAAATGATATATGCCAAGTGCTCTGAATTGCCTATATATTAGATTTTTTTCAGGAAAAAAATTTGATGACAGTTCTCAGTTGTGTTTGTAGAGTACTTCTCTGGAGTACTTAATTCTTTCAAACTAAGGGCCCTAAAAGCTGGACAGACTGTTATATTTTCTCCTTGTCAATTGCATTTTGTGAAATTGACCACCCCTGAACTTGCAGATAAAAGTCTTGCCAAGGCAGGGCTAAAAGAATCTGGGTTGTGCCTTTGTAGGGGGGGGGGGGCAATGAGGTAACCAAGTAGATTTGCTCCCTTTTGGCCAGATAGCTTAGCAAAAGAGCACCCATCTAGAGTTTAGGGGTTTGGGTATGAAGCCAAAAAACTCCTGCTGTTCGGTAACAAATTGCAAAAGTACCGGTAAGTTCTGTCAGTTGCCATGGTTTACATTTAAGGTATATTTTTTAAATACAAAGTAGTCTACATATCAACTCTGGCAAACTTTGGTTTATTTAATTAATACCTGATCATTATTGTCATTACAAATCTGTGATCTTTGAAAACATGGTGCTTTTCATTTACCAGTTCATGCCTATGCTTTTTAGCTCACCTGAGCCGAAGGCTCAAGTGAACTTTTCTGATCACATTTTGTCCGGCGTCCGGCTGTCTGTCTGTCTGTCCGTCTGTCCGTCTGTCCGTCTGTCTGTCTGTAAACTTTTCACATTTTCGACTTCTTCTCAAGAACCGCTGGGCCAATTTCAACCAAACTTGCCACAAAGCATCCTTGGGTAAAGAGGATTCTTCAAATAAAGGGCCACTTCCTCATTCAAGGGGAGATAATTGGGAATTAATGAAAATTTGGTGGTATGTTTTAAAAATCTTCTTCTCAAGAACCACTGTGCCAGGAAAGATGAAACTTATGGGAAAGCATCCTCAGGTAGTGTAGATTCAAGTTTCTTCAAATCATGACCCCTGGGGGTAGGGCAGGGTCACAATGGCCGACCAAAGTTTTACATAGAAATATACAGCAAAATTCTTTATAAATCTTCTTCTCAAGAATATCAAAGCCATGATTGATCATATTTGTATGGAAGCATCCTCAGGTAGTGTAGATTCAAGTTTGTTCAAATCATGACCCCCAGGGGTAGAGCGGGGCCACAATGGCCGACCAAAGTTTTACATAGAAATATATAAGAAGATTCTTTAAAAATCTTCTTCTCAAGAATAACAAAGCCATGATTGATCATATTTATATGGAAGCATGCTCAGGTAGTGTTGATTCAAATTTGTTCAAATCATGACCCCCGGGGGTAGGTCGGGGCCACAATGGCCGACCAAAGTTTTACATAGAAATATATAGGAAAATTCTTTAAAAATTTTCTTCTCAAGAATAACAAAGCCATATTTGATCATATTTGTATAGAAGCATCCTCAGGTAGTGTAGATTCAAGTTTGTTCAAATCATGACCCCCAGGGGTAGGGTGGGGCTACAATGGCCGACCAAAGTTTTACATAGAAATATATAAAAAATTCTTTAAAAATCTTCTTCTCAAGAATTCCAAAGCCATGATTGATCATATTTATATGGAAGCATCCTCAGGTAGTGTAGATTGAAGTTTGTTCAAATCATGACCCCCCGGGGTAGGGCAGGGCCACAATGGCCTATCAAAGTTTTACATAGAAATATATAAGAAAATTCTTTAAAAATCTTCTTCTCAAGAATAACAAAGCCATGATTGATCATATTTGTATGGAAGCATCCTCAGGTAGTGTTGATTCAAGTTTGTTCAAATCATGACCCCCAGGAGTAGGCCTGGGCCACAATGGCCGACCAAAGTTTTAAATAGAAATATAGGAAAATTCTTTAAAAATCATCTTCTCAAGAATAGCAAAACCATAACTGGTCAAGGTTTACTTTGGATTTAAACTTTTCAATAATAAAACCAATTTCTACTTTTTCCTAGCCACAGTGCTCAGGTGAGCGATGTGGCCCATGGGCCTCTTGTTTCATAAGTGGCAATTACAGTTCATTTGGCTATCCTTGCATGATGTCAAAAATCAATTCTTTCATCCCTTGAAACTTTTATTACAATGTCTCATTTATGACTCTCCCTTAAAAGATTGGCTTGGTTTTTCTTCTGTGTCTATTAAGAATATTGTATTTATGATATGATTATACCATTTTTATATGGAGGAACATTAGAATCTACGACTTCACACAAAGATTGCTCATGACCTAAGGGTGTGTCATGTCCTTGACCCAAGGTCTTTGGGTAAGTTTAAGGACACTGCAAGTAAAAAATCATAATTCATGTCTGGTCCATATTATTTCTTATGATTAAACTAAGTGAATTTCCATTTTACACAAAGATTGCTTATGATCTGAGGGTGTGTAATGAACTTGACCTTGAAACTTGAACTTGACTGCATCAACATTTTGACCTTGACCTTACTTTTCCTAAATCAGTGTCAAACTTCATATGCTGATACATACTGATGTTAGCAATTCAACTGCATCTACATTTTTTACCTTGACCGTTTATTTGACCTTAACCTCAGTTTTATCAAATTGTGTTTAAGTCAGTTTTAATTAAAGAAATCATTCTAGATATTTTTTTATCAAACTTTATATGTTGATGAAAGATATGCAACTGCATCAACATTTTTGACCTTGACCTTTCCTTTGACCTTGACCTTTTCTTTCTTAAATTAGTGTTTAATTTCACTAATACATACTGATGTAAGCAATTCAACTGCATCACTATTCAAGATATTCTGATCAAATTTTATACACTAATACAAATTTTCATGTTGCACTACTAATACACCCTCGGCGGGGCATTCATGTCCTATGGACATAGTTCTAGTTTAATCAATGAATTACTAGTAACTTCTGTGATGATGAACAAACCTCAAGACATTTCCATTTTTTTTCATTTCATGCAAAAGAAATCAATTTTCCTTCACTTTTTTTTAATAAATTTTATTCATTCAGTTTAAAATAATTAAAAATATTGCTGCTGAAAGGGCATTAGAAAACAGATCATGAAAAAGTTGTAAATCCATATGACTTGTTTGTGCTGAAGCTTTTAGGACAATAAATTGATTTTTCTGAATTTGTATTCCCAAGAACTCCATGTATTTAGATGAGTCTGTCAACACCGCATGCAAACTCCACATGCAGAATCTATTTTGGTCAAGTGTTTATTGAAGCGTCATCTTGGAAAAGACTGACAATTTTAGAACCCACGTTTATTGAGACATGAGACCTCTCTCATGAGGTGATCAGCAGTTTAAAACATTTGTGTTTAAATTGCCATATTAATATTGAATCAAGCATTTCTTGAATGCATATAATTTTGTGTGTGGGTGGTTGGGCCATCATTTTTGGTAAATTTGCTGAAATCCCTACTAATACATCAATATTAGTTGAAGGAGAAATATTCTAATGGATGATAGGCTAATTCATTTATTCTTTCATTATCCCACTCTCCGAATTTTCTTTTGTTCGTGTCTTCTCTTGACCAAATTTTTCCAGTCTTTGAAGTCATCTCTTGTTTTTATATAGGCACTATAAAACAATAGTGTTCGCTTCAGAACATGTGAAATACATTGCTCTTAAATGCTCTTCATGATTTTTGTTTGGTTTGACATAGGTTTGTAAAGAAATGAAATACCTTGTGCATAATTTCTGCTATTTGTTATAGGTTTTATGCTATTGTTAAATAATAAAATTCACTTTGTCTTTTAACAAATGGCAATGAATAGTGAGTGTGGTCTTTGGCATTCTTTATTTTTGTTCTTCTTTTACTATCTTGTAGGTAGAATTTGAAGAAAAATGATCTACTTGGCAAATTTCTTGGGAGGAAATCCCGTCAGAATTTTTTTTATGTAACATGGTTAGAAAGTTGTTTTGAACATGATAGGATTGTTTCACAGACAACAGGGTTAATGCTCAAAGAAGTCATCAGTTACAACATGCTTTGGTTGCTGCATCTGGCCTACATTTTTAGAATGAATATGTATAAAGCAGGTCTATTAACTAGTTAATTAATGCCCATTATCTTGAGTCCTACCCTGACCAATCTTGCATAAGTGATGTATCTTGGGAAGTACCAGACCTGCTTCGGATGTTGCATGTTACTTAAATTTATAGGATAGTTTAACAAAGGTTTATGAGAAGGTTTCAGTCTAATTATTCATTTCCTAAACCTTAAACTTAGGAACTGCAGCCATGACATAAAGTAAGACAACACAGTGTTAAGTTTGGGCAGACATAACCATGATTTATTTGTTATGTAATGAAATGTAAAATACATTAGACATGTAAGTAATAATAATAATCAGTTGAATGAAATCATGGTTAACCTCTAACTAAGTTCTACACAGACTCACACTTTACTCTCATACAAAAAAAAAAAAAAAATCCGTGACTTTTCCCCTTTGCCAGTTCTCAGAAAAGTGACGCTTTCCTGGAAAGTTGAAGATAATTATTATGAAATTACGCCTTCTGATTGGCTAATTAATTTGTTTTTATTTAAAAATAACTAATTCAGGGCTCTGATTGGTTAAAAAGGTCCCTGTCGCCAGGGGGCGCCTGGTACTTGACCAGTGGCATTATTCCCTAGAGGGTCTCCCTCTATTGTCTTAATTTACGTAACTAGATGAATGCCCCCTAGGGGGTACCCCTCAATTGCTAACAGCCCCGGACTAATTGACCATTATTTAAAACCAAAAATGGCGTCAATAAAAACATTAAAAATAACACAAATAGAGACGTACAAACACATGAAGTTATGAATACATATAATAGTCATGGACCTTAACACAACAGAAACATATATAAACATGAAAAACGACTGTTACATGAGGGTAAAGTGCCTTAGACACACGAAGCATGAAAAGTATGTTACATAACATGAGAAGGCACGTTACATAAATTAATAACAGTTAAACACTGTTTAATAATATAATTTAAAAACTCTGCCAAGAACAAACTTAATCCTTCAAAGGATGCAGTATCAATAGAATTTAGCTCTGGATATTTGTATTTTTTTTATCTCCCCTTCAAAGCAGAGTGACATGCTGGGATCATTTTACCCTCCATCTGTCTGTCTGTCTGTCACACCTTATATCTTGAGTACTGTAAAAAATAATATATTTTGTACATATATCGATTGGTACTATGACTTTTGTAAATTATGATGGTTATCTACCTTTTGACCATTGAATGTGACCTTTGACCTACTTTTCAAAATAGTTCATAGTGCAAATTAATATACAGCATATTTTTTAGAAGTTAATGCTACCGGTAATTAGCTTGCTTGCTGTGCACAGTTTGTCAACTATTTTGCAAAATACCAGCATTACACTGTACTTTGAAACTGTATGAAACAGTTAATGTTAACACACAAACTGAATTTTATGATGAAAATAAATTTGGATTGGATTACCAATTTGAAAATAGATGGTTTTAGACTGACAGTTGCAGTACAGACAGACTAAAATCTCTTTTGGAAGATTGTTGGATTAAACACATTGAAAAACCAATAAATATTTGAAATTCATATTGATCCAATTTCATTATTCATTTTAGCTGTGGGGGGAGTGAATCATATTTCTGATTCTTTCAAAACCTTACTAATCCATTCTTTTTTTGCCAGCAAATGCACCAACAATAATGCTAGTAACACTTGTGTAATTTGCTACATTTATGCAGGCAAAACTAGCAGTTCTTGTGCAGTCTTGATGTAAATTCATGGGTAAGCTAGAGTAGAGAAATCCTCAAACATTAGTACCACGAATGATAATTCCACAAATATTGTATGCAAGAAAAAAGCTGATGATATTTCAAACAAAGCTTGTCTAATGACAAATCTAGCAGAATAATAAGTTATTGAACCCATTTGAATCAGATTCTGAACAGATAAAGTTCTACTTCTAATCAATTGCCCTGGAGAGCAAATCGTACCCATTCTGAAATAGGATTTTTTTTCCTTTATATTCTTCACGAATGTTTTTAGCTATTTTTGGTGTTCTGTACTAATTGATTTGAAAATAATAAAAGAACAAGAATTAATCATTTACCTGAGGGTTTGAATTCATGACGTATGATTCAAGACTTTCTTCATTGAAGTCTAGACTACCAATATATTCTTTTTAATATTAGATGGAAATTTCTCTGTGGAAAATAAGATTTTTTCAGGACTTGGGTGAAACACTCTTGTGGAATAATTGACTTAATGACAACGTCCCCATGGAAGTAGTTTATCAGATAAAGTTATAGTGCCGTAAATAACAGGATATTTCTTCATGCAGGAAAATTAATCATGTAAAATGTCACAAAGGGCTCTTTTACTCATAATTGCATGTGCATTTGATAAAGGGATTGGGCTAATGATGGTTCTGTTATAATGGAAAATAATGATATAAATTTATTGATTTTGGGTTTCAGTCATCAATTCTGTGCTGTTAACCTGAATGGCCTTGAATTAAAATTTTCTAAATTATAAAGTTTGAGAAAAATTGATATTTTCAAAATACAAGGAAAAAATATACAAAGATTGTATAATATTTGAGTCTCATCTTCTCAGCTTGCAGTTTATATTTTCTGATGGATACATTGATGATACATACATTTTGTGCATCTGTATGATCTTTCTCTAAGATTTTATATGCATGCTAGTAAATGCATGTCCATAATGCTACGTTTACACTATGTTCCCGGCAGCCACGGCAGCCCCGTTTGCCCGAAACGTAGTGCGCCGTGAGATTTTGGTTATTTTCCCCTCTATATCCAAGTCTTGACAAGTTCTTTTGCGGTCTTCTACGGTCTTCTACGGAATCCGTGATGGGCTGTAGGAAGAAGTTGCCGTGGAGTGCCGGAGGCTCCACGGTGCACTACGGTTCTGCCACGTATGCCAGCACGTTCCCCCCAGGCCTCTTACGTTCTGATAGGTCCCCTCTCGTTTCTCGCGTTCTTCTGAAGTTCTTATACGTTTCTCACGTTCTGTCAAGTCTTTCTACGTATGAAACATAGACGCCGGGAAACTATGGATCACGTTTGTACCAGAGAAGGTCTCCTAACCAGAAACAATCATTGTAGCATGACCCTTCGAAGATAAAACATCATGAATTCCCAAGACGAAGATTTTATTTTCGCGTGTTTGCTGGGTGCATACCTAAAATCACTTCGTCAAAATGAAGAGAACCAGCAGCAGTTACAGAGAGGGAAGGCAGGAGTGCAGCAACTAGGAATGAGACGAATAAGACGGATGAGAAGGCGGAGATCCATATGGATCCATAATGAAACTTCTCTGCAGTGCCCGGCTTTTATATGCTTCCTCTCAGACCGCGTGCGCCGTGTCAGACCGTAGTAGAACGTAACGCGCCGTAAACCGTAACATGCCGGGACGAACCGCGATTGAACGCGAGGAAACGGCTACCATACACCCTAGTTTGCCGTGAGGACCGTGATGAAACGTGGCAGAACGTGATAAAACGGACAACAACCGTGAACTAGCCGTGACAGAACGCGGGCTAAACTCAGCAAAGCGTCTCAAAACGTGAATGGACCGTGAGGTGACTGGAAATATACATTCTCCCGTCCCACTGCGGACTGCCTCCAAGTTCTGTTACGGTCTATTACGTGCTGTCGCGTTTTGTTGCGTTTATTCCGTTTTACTACGACCTACTAAGTTTCACATCTGCAACGTGGCCGCCGTGGCAAATTTTTTGACAGTTTAAAAATCTGGCACGGCATCCACGGCAATCGCGATGAGTTACGTTTGCCCATCCCGTTGCCCCAAGTTTTCTCACGCCCGTCCCGTTTTTTCCACGGTGGCCTGAAACGTGATTGCCGTGGCTGCCGGGAACATAGTGTAAACGTAGCATAAAAATCTGATCTAAAATGTAGCAATTTGATTGAAAATATAAGTTAAAATTTATCAGTTTTCAGCTAAAAATTTTATCTTGAACTTCATGTGTGTGTTATTAAGTATATGGTCACAGGGAGACATTTTATGTGTCTGGCAGCTTGGATTTTGTAGGGAATTATACTATGAATTTTAAATATAAAATTCTGTGATCCTGAGATAGATGTTCTGTCACAAACACCTGATTTTTGTTTTTGGTACATAATACTTGCTGCTGCAGTATATGTCAATATCGATACAATGTCCTTACAAATCAAGGGACAAATATAATAGATATACAGTGTATATTGGTACAGTCTCTGTATCATCTTACAAGATTAAATCTTTGCACCAGAAAACAGTAGGTTTATTATTGGTAAACAATCCTCAAAATAAACACTGAAATTAGTGTTCAGCCAAAGGGGCTGTTAAATGTTTAGTAAAATGAGCATCAAAGTGTCTATATATATATAATTATATAGATTCTATACTCATGTTTTACATGAAAACAAGATATTTTAAGAATTGTGTTTTCAAATCTCAGAAAGTGCTTTTAAGGAGGCTGGGGGAGTCAACAAATTAACCATCAGATATACCGTATAATCC
The DNA here is from genome assembly GCF_032062105.1 of Saccostrea cuccullata. Classification (NCBI taxonomy): domain Eukaryota; kingdom Metazoa; phylum Mollusca; class Bivalvia; order Ostreida; family Ostreidae; genus Saccostrea; species Saccostrea cuccullata. The sequence continues at coordinate 33,329 of NW_026930696.1, read as the reverse complement.
CTATTAACCGCCCCTGCCCCTATAAGCGCCCCCTTGGTCTTTTTTCAATTATCAGAAAATAAGGGCCCCCTGTACAGTGATTAAAACCATCTAGAATCGTATCAAAAGTCTGCCAAAATTTGAAAAAAGTGAAAATGTAACTTGTCTATTATTCAATTTCTCGGTGGAAAATTAATCATATAGCATAATTTGGGTGGATTATCTTCACTTAAAGTTCTACATTATTTTAGTGGTTCTTTGAATTTTTTAAAGTTAAAAAATGACATCATATATTATAAAGAGAATACCAAAATAACCGCCCCCTTGTTTTGCAATTTTCTAAGTGACTGGGGCGTTTAATAGGGATTACAAGGTAACTTAATTTTTAAGAAAATGATATCTTATGCTGTCAATTTTCATTTGGCAAAGAAAAATTTCATACAATTTAGTTTTAAAATTTGAATCATTTTTGTTTATCTAATATATGGAGCTCTTCTTCTAAAGGAGATCAATATAATCTGAAAATGGCCACAACCACCCAGCCCTCTTAAGAAAATGTCGACAAAAATAAATTAGGCATCACTTAAAAAATATTGTTTATTCAATGACGATAAGTTTCAAATCAACATTCAATGAAGTAATGACGATGATAATTCAATGAAGTATACATAATGGCCATGAAAACAAAACAAAAACATTAAAGCTCAAAAATATAAAAAGTAAACTTTCACTTCATTTGAAGATATCTTAACCCTAAGTAAAGTTTGGGATTCCTTACTTGTAACTTGCTAAAGAGGTGTTGTTTCGTTACAAGAGTCCGTTTCATTAAGATAGGTACTTTGGGACCCAGATTGAAGTTCATAGATCCTCCTACGATGTCTACAACAAATTGAGCACAACATATCCCACAATTCCAAACGGAATGTCCGAGAGAAAGATAAACACGTGAAAAAGATGAGAGTGGTGTTAAGCCAAGCCATGTAGTGAGCAATAAATCGGGCCTTGGTCAATTGTATCATGAGTTCTTGGTCGTGTAGCCATGATGGTGGGTAGGTCATGTCCACCACATTGATAATAGTCGCTGGCATCACAAGAAGAAAGTAGAACATGGAGGTGCCCAGTGTTGTGTATGTAAAAAGCAGGGAGTGATGCTCCTGGGTCTGATGAGCTTTGAAAGGTCTTTTCAAGCAAATTCCAGTGAAAATCAACACATTGAAGATAAAGATCAGAGCTAGAGGAATATAGGAGTAGAAGCTGGCGGCCACCCAGGGCCAGATCAAGGAATGGATGTCGTTTTCTCTGTGGTATGGATAACAACCAGAGTTGTGCATGAGTTCAAAAGTCCACATGGCATGAATACTTATGACCACTAGACCAACAAAAATGATGATGGCGACAAACTTGGCCATGAAGATTGTGCACAGGGAAGAGAACTGTTTAGGATGCCATATTACTACAAAGCGGTCAATCATCATGGCCACCACAAACCAGATTCCTGAATAGGAAATGACTCTGCTGATGAATTGCCACACACGACACAACCAGTCGGCTTTTTCATCCAAAGATTTTTGGTTAAAGATTTTAGTGATCCATTCTGTTCCCAGAAAGAGGTACAGCATCAGCAGTGAGCTGCAGGCGTAAGCTGTTATGTAAAAACTTATGGAACACTGGCGGATGTTTTTCCTTTTCATTACAAAGATGGTCAGACAGTTACTTACAGTTCCTAGGGTGATGAGAACAGGTGGAAGATACACCTGAAACAGGAGCTCCAACAATTTCAACTCTGATTCCACACTTGAAACCCTTGGTTGGTAGTTCTGTTCAGATGATGTCATTTGAACCTCGGAGGATGTCATATTGGGAATTTTCGAAGAATTCGTCATCTTCATTCTCGAAGTTAAACAAACTTCTTTTCTTCTGAGCTTCTTTTTTGATGAACTTTTTTTCCTAATTCTTTTTTTCTCAGGAATTTTCAGTGCTCACTCACCAAATTATGGACCACAGATTAATCACGGCCTGTATTGATTTCATAACTACATTGTCATTTCTTCCACAGGGCACTCTGATCAGTGGAGATTGCCTGTCTTTAATTTAGCGACCTTTTTTCTGGCAAGGAAAGAATAAAGGTTTAAGTAAATAAATCTATTTAAAGCAAAATAACACTATTAACAAGGATGCAGACGCAAATTGTTAATCGTCTTCTGCTTTCTTGTAATGCATGCTGATAGAAATTTTGAAAGAGAAAAATTGATTTAGGGATGGTGATAATTTTGCATTTAGAATGTCACTTGATTACCCACCTGTTTTAGATTCCAGCCTTCGTTTTTCAGTGTCTTTCATTGAGATGTTTTCTCCATTTTACTGCATCCAGCACCGGATATCTAGTGGCAATAGTTCAATTAAACAAGCTGAATTAATCCCTTTTATAGCTCCCTGAATTGCGATGCTGTAGATTAGATCCCTCTATACCTGTAAGCAATGTCTGCAACTATTTTAGAATATATGGGTTTTTCGGGTTTTCTTTTTTTACTGCCTCTGTAACATGTGAAATAAATTTCGAACGAAAATAAATAAAATGTTGCTTTCTTGTTGTAAATGTTTCCACCAGTTGTAGACCAGTTTTAATACCCTCGTACGTCAAGTCTTTCGGTGCGTAAAACGCTGAATTTTAGTTGCTGCTGATGTCAGAAGAGGAGTAGATTCAATAAAATATGTACTTGAGTCATGTCTTGCAAAAGTTACGATGTAGGGAAGGGTCGTAAAAAATAATTTCCTTCATTAAATAAGCTGTGTTAGTTGTCACTAAAATCTCTTTAGGTTAGCATTGGGTGGTAATTGTATAATCGGCTTCCTTTGTGTTTAAGGCACCTGTAGTTTTTTTTTGTGTCGTTAGATAATTGCAATCACAGTTAATATTTTAACACGTCACAAGAGATTGCAGAACTCCTTGAAATTAAGCTGCGAAGATTAAGCTTTTGAAAATACCATTAATTCCTTGTCAATTGAAAGAATTTTTTTTCACAAGTTGAGAAATTAATAAAATTTCTGAGATGTGCATTGCAATGACAGCAGCACCAAGATTGCTTCTCCATTGAATGACATTTGCTGTGAGAGATCAGATTTTATAATTGATCGTTGGCTGCCTTGAAAGAGCTTGGGAGTATTTACTAACCATTGATTGACAGGTGTTCCAGTGTTAACTTAGGAAGCATAGTGTGTAAAAATCAAAGTTACCTCCCCTTTTGGGCACTCTCCTCTGTCAAGAAAGTAGAATTGGTAGGTGGTACTTGTTAAGAGAATTTTTTTTTTCTATATTGCAGCCTTCGTACCTTAATGCTTGTACAGATTAATTTTTTTCCTTTTATCTGTGATCAATATGTCAGTTTGATTTATTGTGACGGAAAAAGGGATTACACGAAATGCTGTATTAACTAGTATAATTATGGCAAAAAACCAAGGTGTGAAATATGACATTTTAATGTGTTTTTCTCAATAATAATAATAAGATTTATTTCTCTAAGAACACACATCAGGGTTCCGAAGTTAAAATAATTCCATGTTACTTGACAATTATGTAGTACTTTATATGAAATATGAATGTGTTCCTGGCCAGATTAAGGGATTTAGTTAAAAGACAGATAAGAATAGCATGCAGTTTTATGAATGCTTCGAATAACAAATAATTTATTTTCAAACATTAAACTGTCAGAATGTATTACAAAACCAAGTTTGATGTTGTTTTGGTATTCTACCAAAAGATACATCAAACATGTTGTTCGTTTTCTTTTGTAATTTTACTGCTTTTTTCATCGACTTTAAATCAGGCTTCCTGAAGACAAGTAATTTCTCCTTTTTATAACCTAGTACGTTTGCTCTGTGGGAGTTTGTTGGAAATTCATTACCGTTTTGTATTGTTTCAAAGTAATCTGCTCAGCATGAAACTTTGTCTAAAGCTATAAAATGAAGATAAAACGGGGTATCTTTCTTCCACTCTTGTTAAAGTTCCACTAAACTTGATCTCCTTTCTCTTTTCTGTTTCAAAGCAATTTATTAAGAATACTTTCTATTTCTGGCTTGAAAAGTGGGGGTATATATATAGTGATAAAGGTTTACCTCAATATGTGTACATCCTATCATCCATAAATCCTTTGAACTTTGATGATGGTTATAATCCATCTCTTATCTGTTACATATGTCTTTTACTATGGAGTATAATTTAATGACTTTCACAGATTGTTTATAACAAAGTACCAATGTGTGCCTCATATCTTGAGTTCTGATCAGGCAGATATTTGAAATCTCCCATAACAGATTAAAGACAATTAATTGCCATTTTTTTTCTATAAGTAAGTTAAAAGGTGGGGGGGGGGTATATCTACATAACATAATTATGATTTATATATGATTGAAAATTGTATATGATGGATTGATGCTGGAAGCCATGCAGCTTTTTAGAGCCTGGGCCATTAAATAATTTTGCAAATCTAAATTATGTTGTAAAATTTTAATAAGCAGTTCTTTCAAATTATGTATTTGCACATTTTTGTAGCAGAGGTTGTGTTGTACACAGCAACTTGAAAAATAAAATCATATTCTAATGCAATTGTTTTGTAAAACACTTTTTCATTGGCTAATGCACTGATGTTTGAAGCAGTAAAATGAGCATTAACGAGCGTGAAAGCTTTTTCATTGTGATGTCATAATAGAGCGACGCAAAAACACAATGCTCCGTGACGTGTTTCATGTAACAAAATTCAACAAAACAACACGTAAACAACAAACAAAATGCATGGATTGCATTAGAATGGGGATAACTAATCTTCTAATTTGGTATTTGCGACCGTTAATGCTGATTTAACGGTCGCAAACATCCTTTTTACCGGCTCCGCTTACGCGTCGCCGGTAAAACTCAGTTTGCGACCGTTAAATCAGCATTAACGGTCGCAAATACCAAATTAGGAGATAGTTATTCCCTAAATTTGGCCTTTTTTGAACAAATTAATATTTAGGATTTGTGAATAATGATGCAATAGTGAATTAATAATGCATTGACTAGCAAGAGAATGAGTTATTTTTAGTAGATATTTGCACACAAAAGGTTCAATTGATATTTATTGCCTTGTAGACTAAAAGTATGCAGTTTTGATTTTCAGAATTCAGATATTAAGAGATCCTGAAAGCACCCTAAGTGGCCCTTGTTCTTTAAATCTTGATAATAAAAAATATACAGGTGAGCATTGTGTCCTGCGCACATCAATATGTTATAAAACAGCATAATATATGAAAAGTAAAAAATATAAATGGATAAGCTGATGATGCTTTATCATTGGCATCGTGTCATTAATAGGTATGGTCTTCTCTAATGTCCTATAAGTCAAATGAGTCAGTCAATTAGCAGGCCAAAAAAGCTCTTTGTAATATACCAGTAATTAGCTAAATCAAGTCAATGTAATGGGCCTGAACACCATTGTCATTACCTGTTCTCTCTGCCTTTGTCTTGTTTCATCTAGAATTTGATGGAGACTGACAGTGTGTCATTTTGTTCCTGAGCAAAGCCATTTAGGCTGTGTGGTGAATATCTATCTTGTTAGAGTCATCATAAGCTGCACCCAGTCACTTCAGATGAAACCAAGGATTTTTGTTTAATGGAGACTGGGAGATTCCGTTTGTTGTCTGACTGATTATGTTACATATGGCTCGTCATTAGGTGATGAACTGGAATGACCTTTGTGAAGAAAGAAATAAGGTTTATGGCTTTTTATGTCTTGTTTTGAGGGTTGGATTGGAAGATGGGGATGGGGGAGGATGGTCAACCTCAGTTTGTATGTGCTGTTGAGAATGGTACCAAGAGATGATGACCTCTCTTCAAAAACAGGTGGAAAAAAATTTACTTTGTCAGAAAACTTCAAGAAACAAACATCAAGATAAACAAAGTCTAAAAAAAAAATTACAGATTGTTAGGCTATTGTATTAACTTGAAGTTAATTTTTTATTCATTTTTATATAAGATTATATAATATTGTGTGAACCGAATACATTTAAGACTTTTTCTGAATTATATAGCTGTGAAATCATGAAAAATGAATTGCATTTTTCATGCCTATCCTTCATTTCTCTGTTTATTTGCTTTGTAATATTTTGTCTCTTGTTTTAAAACAATTTTAAGGATCCTCTTTCTTCTAAATAAGTGCACACCTAGGTACATGGCATTTCAATCACACCAAACATTTCCATACATCATTTTCATGACAATGACCTTAATCATGGAATAACTACGGGTAATTTCTAAAATGGAATTTGCGACCATTAATGTTGATCAGACAATCAAATGTCAGTAGTCAATACTGTAAACCAACTTTTAATTGTGTGCAAGAAATTTTCGAGTTTGCAACAGCCTCTTCATCGCGAATATTTCTCACCGCCAACCAATACTTAAAGTCTTTCTGTCCATTTACAACAGATCGAAAAAGGCCTGATTGCAAAACTTAATTGTCGCCAACTAGTTTACCCCTGGTAAATCGTGAAATAAAGTCGTCGCGAATAAAAGTTGGTTTACAGTAGTTTATTCTCCTTAACTGTAACAACAGTGTAGAGAAGATACAAACATCGCAACATGAAGGATGCATAAGTGGAGCTGCATGGTAAAATGGATGTTTGCAACCATTAAATATGGGCAGTAATGGTCGCAAATACTGCATTAGAAGATAGTTTTTGCCCATTTTAATGCATCCTATGCATTTTGTTTGATGTTTACGTCTTATTTTGTTTAGTTTTGTTATAAAAAATATGTCATGGAGTGTTGTTGTTTTGCGTTTGAAAATAACTCTATAAAGACATCACAATAATTATTACTGGCATTAATACTGGTTTTATTGCCCTAAACATTGGTACAGTAGGCTATGAAAAGGTGTTTTACACTTAAAAGGAGTTATTCAAAGCATGAACTCTGTGCACAATTTAGCTGTATGGATTTATGGACTTTTTATCTTGAATACTGTTTGTTATCTCCTTATGTTTCATATGAAACATCTCCTTATGTTTCATATAAAACCGGGGGGGTGGGGGGGGGGTGGGTTATCTAAATGGTTAAGTCTAATTCCATTTTTTTTTTGACATTTAAGTCTGATACTCAATAATCAGCAAAGAATGTGTGGACTTAACTGGCCAGAAAAAAGGCTGTAAATTAAAGTTTTATAAAATGTTAGTTTTTTTCCCATCATATAAACCCGTGTATTCTTGATACAGATGTGAATTTAAAATGCTCTATTATTGGTAAACTAAATAAACATCGAAGGCATGGTGTCTGAAGATTTCTTGAATATCGATAGATAATCAGGTTCACAAGTTTTTCATCATCTGAATACATAGTCAGTGCATGTTTGTTGGCTGTTCTTAAGAAAACTGTAGTTGTATATTGAACAAAATAATGCCATATTAAAAGGAGAAGAGCCAACAAACGTGCGCTCATACTTAATTTTACAAAAAACATGTTCAAAACAAACTTCTTGCTTCCATTATAATACTTAAGGACTGCGATTGACCTGTTAAATATTACAATTCATCACGTGATGTCCACCTGCAAGTGTACTCATGAAAACAGTTACATTGTATTCTTCAACCTGACCTTGATCTAAATCACGTCTTTTGGCGTATTTGGTTGCCGTTTTCAGAATTTAGCAAATAAAATGTTATTTTAATTTTGCGTGCTCTCACATTTAAAAAAAGATTCATATGACATTGCTGTAATATGCCAAACATGTATTCGAATTTTTGGAGAGAGAGAGGAATAGAGAGAAAGAGATGTCAAAAATGACGCCAATCAATAGCCCCGCCTTCTATTAATATTGATTACGTGACATAAAAACCTCTCCAGGTACATGTCAAATGCCGGCTTCAATTGCTTCAATTTTGATTCATTTCAACAGGGTATTGTTTTTGTACAAATGCTCCACCTAATATAACCAAGTATACGTAGCTCTTTCCATTGCTTGTGATATATTTTGGATTCACTTCATTTACAGCTTGGTAAAGGAGTTGCAAAAAGATCCAAAATAGGGCGATAAGTCCATCCTTCTTTCATTTTGTAATGAATTGTTAAAATATTGAAGGCATTGAACTTCACCTAATAACTGCATCAGAGTTTGTCTGAACAAAGCTTCTAAGCTAATTACAATAGGATAGAGAATTACCTAATACAATATCAAGTTTCATATTCATGTCTACCTACATATATATAAGTTGTCTAGATGTTATCCTGTAATAATTACAACAATTTCAATGAACTTTGGTACTTATGTAACCAAAAGTCTCTGATGACACTGTAGCTCTACTGGTCTGTACGTGTAACAAAGGAAAAGTAGCACTTGGATTTGAAACTTTGCAACAGGCAGCGATAAATAGAATTATGTATCTTAGTGTAGTCTACCTGTGTGCCAAATTTTATTAAAATCAGACCAAAATTGTTGGAGTAGCCTTTGAAAGGAATTTCACAGAAATTTCTATTTTTAGTAACCATGGCAACACCATTCATCAAAACCAAAAACCGATGCACTAGTTTATGTTTCTTAGTGTATTCTACTTGTGTACTAAGTTATATTGAATAAAGACCAAAACTGTCGAAGGAGTAGCTAATTTCTCAAAAATTTCTATTTTAAGTAACCATGACAACACCGTTCATCAAAATCAAAAACTGATGCACTAGTTTATTTATCTTGTTTAGTCTACTTGTGTGCCAAGTTATATTGAAATCAGACCAAAACTGTAGGAGGAGTAGCGTTTTAAAGGAATTTCTCAAAAATTTCTATTTTTAGTAACCATGGCAACACCGTTCATCAAAATTGAAAACCGCTGCAGTAGTTTATGTATCTTAGTGTATTCTACTTACAAAAAACTAAATTCTAGATTCCCAGGGTCAAGGTTCCAGAGTAAGAGTTAATATGGTTGTTATTCTGGATAACCAGTAGACAAACTGTTTGCATGATAATATAACACAATTATCACAGACTATATACCGTATTTGGCCGAGTATAATACGCATTGATGTAAAATATGCACCCCCCTTTTTGAGTCTGAAACTGGGGAAAAAAACGCAGTTCGGATGTATTATACACAACCGAAAAATTTACCAAGCAATGTTCTGAACTTTGAAAATTGAGGTAATTTGTTATGAAAATCGGCGCGAAGATTAAGTGTCAAAATTTTACAGAACACACTTTTTAGCTCACCTGAGCCGAAGGCTCAAGTGAGCTTTTCTGATCACATTTTGTCCGTCGTCCGTCCGTCTGTAAACTTTTCACATTTTCGACTTCTTCTCAAGAACCACTGGGTCAATTTTGATCAAACTTGGTACAAATCATCCTTAGGTGAAGGGAAATTTAAATTGTTAAAATGAAGGGCCAAGTCTCCTCACAAGGGGAGATAATCAAGAAAAGACAAAAATAGGGTGGGGTCATTAAAAAATCTTCTTCTCAAGAACCACTTGGCCAGAAAAGCTGAAACTTAAGTGGAAGCATCCCGGGGTAGTGTAGATTCTAAATTGTTAAAATCATGACCCCCGGGGGTTGGGCGGGGCCACAATGGGGAATCAAAGTTTTACATAGGAATATATAGGGAAAATCTTTAAAAATCTTCTCAAGAACCACTGGGCCAGAAAAGCTGAAAATTATGTGGAAGCATCCTGGGGGTAGTGTAGATTCTTAATTGTTAAAATAATGACCCCCCCCCCCCCCCTGGGTTGGGCGGGGCCACAATGGGGAATCAAAGTTTTACATAGAAATATATAGGAAAAATCTTTACAAATCTTCTTCTCAAGAACCACTGGGCCAGAAAAGCTGAAAATTATGTGGAAGCATCCTGGGGTAGTGTAGATTTTAAATTGTTCAAATCATGACCCCCAGGGGTTGGGCGGGGCCACAATGGGGAATCAAATTTTTACATAGAAATTATATAGGAAAAATCTTTACAAATCTTCTTCTCAAGAACCACTGGGCCAGAAAAGCTGAAACTTATGTGGAAGCATCCTGGGGTAGTGTAGATTCTTAATTGTTAAAATCATGACCTCCGGATGTTGGACGGGGCCACAATGGGGAATCAAAGTTTTACATAGAAATATATAGGAAAAATCTTTGAAAATCTTCTTCTCAAGAACCACCGGGCCAGAAAAGCTGAATCTTATGAGGAAGTATCCCAGGGTAGTGTAGATTCCAAATTGTTAAAATCATGACCCCAAGGGTTTGGGCGGGGCCACAATGGGGAATCAAAGTATTACATAGAAATATATAGAAAAAAATCTTTGAAAATCTTCTTCTCAAGAACCACTGGGCCAGAAAAGCTGAAACTTATGTGGAAGCGTCTTGGGGTAGTGTAGATTCTAAATTGTTCTAATCATGACCCCCGGGGGTAGGGTGGGGCCACAATGGGGAATCAAAGATTTACAATGGGGAATCAAAGCATCCTTTGGTAGTATAGATTTCAGATTGTCTAAATTATGATCAGTGGGGTAGGGTGGGGTCACAATATGTATTACAAGGGGGAAATCTGGTAAAGAACGGAATGGTGGAAGCTTCTCAGGTGAGCGATGTGGCCCATGGGCCTCTTGTTTTAAATACATTTATAATTTTCTCTTATTCCTGAATTTCCACATCGCGGCAAACTTAAAGAAAATTATTTATTCCAATAAAGCACAAAATAATGTTGCGTAAAAGTATTAAAAGAGTTTATCATTTTTAGCTCACCTGAGCCGAAGGCTCAAGTGAGCTTTTCTGATCAAAATCTGTCCGTTGTCTGTCGTCGTCGTTGTCGTTGTTGTTGTTAACTTTTCACATTTTCATCTTCTTCTCAAGAACCACTGGGCCAATTTCAACCAAACTTGGCACAGAGTATCCTTGGGTGAAGGGGATTCAAGTTTGTTCAAATGAAGGGCCATGCCCTTTTCCAAGGGGAGATAATCATGAATTTGTTAAAAATTAATTGCATTTTTAAAAAATCTTCTTCTCCAGAACCGCTTGGCCAGGAAAGATGAAACTCATGTGGAAGCATCCTCAGGTAGTGTAGATTCAAGTTTGTTCAAATCATGACCCCCGGGGCAGGGGTGGGGCCAAAATGGCCGACCCAAGTTTTACATAGGAATATATAGGAAAAATCTTTAAAAATCTTCTTCTCCAGAACCACTGGGCCAGGAAAGATGAAACTCATGTGGAATCATCCTCAGGTAGTGTAGAGTCAAGTAAGTTCAAATCATGACCCCCGGGGCAAGGGTGGGGCCAAAATGGCCGACCCAAGTTTTACATAGGAATATATAGGAAAAATCTTTAAAAATCTTCTTCTCCAGAACCACTGGGCCAGGAAAGATGAAACTCATGTGGAATCATCCTCAGGTAGTGTAGATTCAAGTTTGTTCAAATCATGACCCCTGGGGCAAGGGTGGGGCCAAAATGGCCGACCCTAGTTTTACATAGGAATATATAGGAAAAATCTTTAAAAATCTTCTTCTCCAGAACCACTGGACCAGGAAAGATGAAACTCATGTGGAATCATCCTCAGGTAGTGTAGATTCAAATTTGTTCAAATCATGACCCCCGGGGCAAGGGTGGGGCCAAAATGGCCGACCCAAGTTTTACATAGGAATATATAAGAAAAATCTTTAAAAATCTTCTTCTCCAGAACCACTGGGCCTGGAAAGATGAAACTCATGTGGAATCATCCTCAGGTAGTGTAGATTCAAGTTTGTTCAAATCATGACCCCCGGGGCTAGGGTGGGGCCAAAATGGCCGACCCAAGTTTTACATAGGGATATATAGGGAAACCTTTTAAAATCTTCTTTTCAAGTAATTCAAAGCTATGATTAGTGATATTTGTATGGAATCATCCTCAGGTAGTGTAGATTCTAATTTGTTCAAATGATGAACGCCTGGAAGGGGGGGGTATAAATTCAAGCCCGATGTGCTCAGGTGAGCGCTGTGGCCCCTGGGCCTCTTGTTTTAAGCATACACTGATTTTTAATACATCGCTATGTTCTGTGATGAAATAATTTTATTTCAACAAAGCATGAGATATTGTTGCAAGTTTTAACAGTTGTCATATTTAATTTTGGTTCTAGGTAATCATGCTGAAAATTATGTTGCAAATTTTTTAAAGGTACTTGAAGTTATTATTTTCTCTATAATATTACGACTGATATATTTTAATAGCATTTCACACAAAAATTAATTAAAAATCTTATTTCGTTTAAAAGATATTGAAATTTTTAATTTTTCGGCGGGTTTGATTGACATATCCTTGCACTCTCACAAATTTAATTTTATTCTTAATCCTTAGGAAAAGTGGCAATCTCGTTTAGTATAAATGAAAAATATTAATACTATAATCCAGAAATTCAGAGCAGACACATTCGAAAGCAAAACAAACACACGATATATTGTCAGTCCGTGCAGTTGTGATAAGCAGACTGTGACGATTGAACGCACCCGGTGAATTCTAAATATAAACAATAACAGAACCCGAGCCCTGTTTACAAAAACTGTGTACATAACACGAGTGTGCTCGATTTGCTAAACTCTGTACGCATCCCTTAGTTCGGAATGACGATACTTGTGAAGGTGTTTTGCTTTCTAACATTTCTACTCTGAATAAAATTATTTTTCTTGATAAAAGTTTTAATATTTCTCATTAAAACACATCAAGATTGCCACTTTTCCTAAGGATTAAGAATAAAATTAAAATTTGTGAAAGTGCAAGGATGTGTCAATCAAATCCGCCCAAAAATTTGAAGTTTTAATAACTTTTAAATGAAATAAGATTTTTAATTAATTTTTGTGTGAAATGCTATTAAAATATATAATTCGTGATATTATACAGAAAAAATGAGAAAATATTAACTTCAAATCTGTGTCCAAGTACCTTTAACAGGACACGAGATTGAAACATCAAAGTATTAAGAAGACTACGATTTTCCTATTCTGAATCTTCGCAGATATCTTTTTTTTTTGTTTTACAGAGCACGAATAAATGATAACACTTAAGTTTTAGCATGATTCATATTTCATTTGTCAACTCTCAATCATTTAAACAAAAAGCTGATAAGTATAAGATAGGTAAAATTACATTTAGATGTAACAAGTGTTTAATTTGTCGTAATCAACACAGGATCACACTTACGTAAGGTCATAAACCGACCCCCGGTTTTTAACAAAGAAAATAATCAAAACAAATAGTGCTAGGACTTTTATACTCCCCACATGTAATTTTTGTGATGAGATCTTTCATTGAGTCTAAATATTTTTCAACATTCCATTAGTACAAATAATTTTGTAATCTTCTTAATCATGAAATTCTTATTAGCTCACCTGAGCCAAAGGCTCAAGTGAGCTTTTCTGATCACAATTTGTCCGTTGTCTGTCGTCGTCGTCGTTGTCGTCGTCGTCGTTGTAAACTTTTCACATTTTCGACTTCTTCTCAAGAACTGCTGGGCCAATTTCAACCAAACTTGCCACAAAGCATCCTTGGGTGAAGGGGATTCAAGTTTGTTCAAATGAAGGGCCAGGCCCTCATTCAAGGGGAGATAATTGGGAATTAATGAAAATTTGATGGTATGTTTTAAAAATCTTCTTCTCAAGAACCACTGAGCCAGGAAAGATGAAACTTATAGGGAAACATCCTCAGGTAGTGTAGATTCAAGTTTGTTCAAATCATGACCCCCGGGGGTAGGGCGGGGCCACAATGGCCGACCAAAGTTTTACATAGAAATATATAGGAAAATTCTTTAAAAATCTTCTTCTCAAGAATAACAAAGCCATAATTGATCATATTTATATGAAAGCATCCTCAGGTAGTGTAGATTCAAGTTTGTTCAAATCATGACCCCCGGGGGTAGGGCGGGGCCACAATGGCTGACCAAAGTTTTACATAGAAATATATAGGAAATTTCTTTAAAAATCTTCTTCTCAAGAATAACAAAGCCATGATTGATCATATTTATATGGAAGCATCCTCAGGTAGTGTAGATTCAAGTTTGTTCAAATCATGACCCCCGGGGGTAGGGCGGGGCCACAATGGCCGACCAAAGTTTTACATAGAAATATATAGGATTTTTTTTTTTAAATCTTCTTCTCAAGAATCACAAAACCCTAATTGATCATATTTATATGGAAGCATCCTCAGGTAGTGTAGATTCAGGTTTGTTCAAATCATGACCCCGGGGGTAGGGCGGGGCCACAATGGCCGACCAAAGTTTTTCATAGACATATATATGAAAATTCTTTAAAAATCATCTTATCAAGAATAGCAAAGCCAGGATTGGTACTGGGACTACTTTTGGATTTAAATTATTAAATAATAAACCAATTTCTACTTTTTCCTAGCGACAGTGCTCAGGTGAGCGATGTGGCCCATGGGCCTCTTGTTCATATATATTTTTGAATTTTTATTAAAAAAAATTGCATTCCGTAAGCTGCACCCTTATAATTCTAACCCTTGATGGAGCCATTGCTGACGGGTCAATTTTCTAGTTACAGTTTTGAAGTCACACCCATCCTATTGTCCTAAAAGTACTTGACACTTGTTTTATAAAGTGAAAGCTTGGTCATTGAACTGATCATTTGTCTAAAGTGTTAAATAATTATTTGTATATATAAAGAAAACCAATAGGTATGTATACAAGAACTGTAGAGTGATATTAATTGGATTATAATTGTGATATTAATTGGACATTATAATTGTTCTGATAGTTCATTGCAAATAATAGGTAGATAAATATTTACTGAGGAGGATGGTGTGAACTATACTTGACGTTTGTGGAGTGTGTTTTTTAAGGGCAATAAGGCCAAAAGAAAAAGTACTTTTGTTTCCTGTCCCCTAACCAAAAAAAAATAGGGTAGGTAGGTAGGGAAAAAAAATTTATTTTGAGAAAATATTTTATTTTCAAAACTCGATGAATGCAGAACATATAGCATATATAATAACAATAAAACAGTATGTTGACAGTTTACAAAGCAAGTTTGTTAATAAAGATTTATAAAGTAAAGGTATCCTGTACACTTGTGATGTATTAGTTCTGTAAATATTGTTGGTTGACTTTAGTATTTCAAGAAAAAAAGCCCCCCAAAAATGAAATTGTAAAAAAAAAACTTTTAGGGTTGGAGGGTAAAATGTAGGTACGTAGGTCGGGTGACAGGAAACGAGTATATTTTATTTTGGCCTACCTGGTAATTGGAAATTGATGAAAGAAATGCCTACACCATTCAAGGTTTGTGGCATATACAGTAAAGTTGAAAACAAGCAACCTTGACCCAAGGTTATACTTTTGAAAAGGTCAAAGTCAACACTGCTTCTTGTCTTGAGAAACTCCCCTCCCCTTTCCAGTGGACTATCTGGCTTAGATACTGAGCCATCGGGATAAATAATTGATTAGTTTGCTTCATACCTTTCCAAGAATTTTTCACTCAAGTATTAGAGTGCCACCAATTCTTGTAGAAGGTTGCAAGTAAGAACCATACTTGATAAACAGTATGTAGAGAGGTTTCACCCTTGGGTAAAGGCTTTTCACTCTGCAGAGACCTTGAACTAATTGACCAGATAAAAGGTCATGGTTGAAGTACTTCGAGAAGCAATGCCTAAAATTGTCAAACCTTTCAGTACATACACAGTTGAATACTACAGTTGAACCTCAATCTCAAGATTGATATTTAATTAATTTTTATATATATTTAATAATTATATTTTCTGCCAGATGGTAAGGGTATGAATGACCACTATACATGTTTGGAATTGAGCACGGTCATCAACCTAAGTGTTTATCTATAATTTGTATTGCTTCCTTATGATATATGATGCTGCATCATTCCAGACTGTCATGGATGAATGTCTAACATGAAAGGGGGGAATGGCCGCAGTGCTGCAAGATATAGAATGATCGACTTCTCAATGAAAAATGAGATCATACTTACTTTTCTAGCTTAGTTACCAGTATCTTGTTATTTTTAGCTCTACTAGTCAGAGACCAGAAGAGCTTATGCGATAGTAATGCGTCCGTCGTCCCTCCGTCTGTCTGTCTGTAAACAATTTTTTGAAATGCTACTCCTCCTACAGTTTTGGTCCGATTTCAATATAACTTGGCACACAAGTAGACTATACTAAGATACATAATTCTCTGCATCGGTTTTTGATTTCGATGAACGGTGTTACCATGGTTACTAAAAATAGAAATTTCTGTGAAATGCTTTCAAAATGCTACTCCTCCTACAGTTTTGGTCCGATTTCAGTATAACTTGGCACACAAATAGACTTCACTAAGATACATAATTCTCTGCATCGGTTTTTGATTTCGATGATTGATGTTGCCATGGTTACTAAAAATAGAAATTTCTGTGAAATTCTTTCAAAATGCTACTCCTCCTACAGTTTTGGTCCGATTTCCATATAACTTGGCACACAAGTAGACTATACTAAGGTACATAATTCTGTTTTAAAGTTTCAAGTCCCAACTGCTACTTTTCTCTTCCTTTGTTTTAAGTATAAACCAGTAGAGCTACAGTCTTGACAGAGACTTCTGGTTTTTCAATAAAATGGTTTTATTAGGCAGTTTTATACATTTTGTAAATTTATTATGGGTTGGAAATCAAAAAAGTTTTATAAAATGTGCAGGGTTAAAAGTATTAAATATTTATAAGGATATTCATCTTCAACAATAATCTTACTCAAAATCTAAATGTTCTAAAAATCTACAATTTGCTTATAATAAGATTTATACCAAATCTTTATGATTACCATCTTTGACAATTACTCAACCCAATGCTCACCATATATTGCTGAAATTTTCACCAATTCTTGATTTCTTTTGCCAGCACCTGTAAGAGAAGTTTCCTTAATAGAGAATAATTCCATGTTATGGACCAAAAGTTCATTCTCCCCTTAGGCAGAAATAGGGATGGAAAATTAATGAATGCTTTGATCAAACAATAATTCTTGTCAATTTGTCAAATGATTTCATATAATGATACAAGACATCCTTTGAGCATTATATACTGATTCCTATTCATTTGACAATGTGCTGTCTATAGAAAATTGAGAATTTTGATGAGTATTATATGAGATCATATAGAATTAGAAACTGTATGCTAATAAAGTTCAAATTTATAAGAGTTTTAATGGTTGTTATATGCTCTATATAAATTTTCTGATTCCTTGTGGACTGCACAATTTGATATTTTTCACTCAAATTTACATGCATACTGTGAAATCACTAATATTTGTGGGGGGTTTAATTTTCATTGTTTATGGGGTATGCAGAGACCCACAAATTCATGACCACCACAAAATATAAAAATAAGTATTACTACTCAAAAGTTCTCCAGCCACCAAATCAAATTCCGACATATCAATAATTTTCAAACCTCGAAAATTTGCCCCCATGAAAATATGCGATTTAGTGTCTAAGCAGAATTTTTAGCGAGGATTTAATTTTAGCATTATTAGCGAGGGTGCTGAGATCGCTAAAATTGTATATTATATAAGAAGATTATTTTTGTAATTTTCATAGGCTGAAAGAACGTCACGTGATATTCCTCCTTTTGTGATGTCAACGCAAAAGCACGTCCGCGGAAAATGATATCGCATGACACACCATTCGGTTGCACCAAAGTTACGTAGAACGTGACGTCATAATATATGAAGCGTGTTTTAACCATTGTGATGTAATGACAGCTGAGTCTGTTCAGTTAGAACTGTATCAGTGCATTCACTTTGAGTGACTATATAATATAACTGTTATGGACTTCAGTGAAGGTCAATATGTGGTTATAAGGACTCATGGCAATATTGATATTGACCAAAGAGAAAATGATAGCGACCTCGCAGGCTCGGTTGCTATCACTTTCTGTGTCTTCGGTCAATATCAATTGCCATGAGTCCTTATAACCACATATCGACCTACACTGAAGTCCATAATTGTATAATATCGCTAAAAATTAATTGTGTTTTTGTTGTAATAGTTTCATAAGTGAGCATTTCAAAATCGCTAATATTACTTCTTGCTTAAAAAATAAAATACCCAATTTTAAGGACAAATTGCTAAATTTGCGTCTCGCTAAAATTTCCACTTATAGGGTAATTTATAGTTACTGACTTACTGTAGTCCCCATGTTTATGATCTAGAATCAATTTTTTTTTTTATGCGCCCGAATTTTTTCGGGGCGCATATTGTTTTTGTCCTGTCTGTTTGTCTGTTTGTCTGTTTATCTGTTTGTCTGTTTATCTGTTTGTCTGTTTGTCTGTTGTCAACTTTAACCTTCGCCAAAACTTTTAAACCGTAAGAGATAGAGACTTCATATTTGGTATGCATACTCCTCTAATAAAGTCCTTTCAAATGACATCAAGGTCAATGACCTTGTGACCTTGTGACCTTGACTGTGACCTATATGCTAAAAATAGCTTTTTACACTTTTTGCCATAACTTTTGAACAATAAGAGATAGAGACTTCATATTTGGTATGCATACTCCAATAATAAAGTCCTTTCAAATGACACCAAGGTCAATGACCTTGTGACCTTGTCTGTGACCTATATGCTAAAAATAACTTTCCACTGTCTGTCATAACTTTTTAACCATAGGAGATAGGGACTTCATATTTGATATGCATACTCCACTAATAAAGTCCTTTCAAACGACGACAAGGTCAATGATCTTGTGACCTTGACTGTGACCTATATGCTAAAAATAGCTTTTTACACTTTTTGCCATAACTTTTGAACAATAGGAGACAGGGACTTCATATTTGGGATGCATACTCCACTAATAAAGTCCTTTCAAATGACACCATGGTCAATGACCTTGTGACCTTGTGTGTGACCAATATGCTAAAAATAGATTTTTTGAACTTTGTTGCCGCCGGGCGCATAGTGTTTCACAAACACATCTTGTTTATTCATGACTCCTGGTGTAAAGATAGGTCAATATGATATGTGATATTCAAATCCTGATTTCATTACAGAGACCCTGTCTGAAGCGGCGAAGATTCTGAAGGGGGAGTATGTTATTCAGGCCCTGGAGGAACACAAGATGGATAAAGCCCTCATCTTCTGTCGGACCAAGCTGGACTGCGACAACCTAGAAAAGTACCTCCAACAGCGGGGCGGAGGTAGGGAACCACTGCAAAAGGCACCCATGATTCTGTTTTATTTCTCGCACAATCTGATGAAAATAAATTATGATCTCTACAGCAGGATACAGTCCACTTTGCACAGCTAGTACTGTAGAATTCTGTTAATCAGATTGTCTCCCTAGTTTAGATTTAGCTGCAGAACTGTAGCTCTCCGAAAAAATATTTTGACAGACCAGAGAGCTACAGTGCCACCCATTGAAAAAACTGTATATTTATTGTGCACAAAAAAAGTGCACTGTTTATCGATTTATTTCTCCATGTTTTTGAAACTATCATCTCAAAATATTACTAACCGTGTGTTTCTAAAATATTCTCTCACTGTTTCCACAACAAAACATTACTTATAATTGTTGTTGATAGCCTTCCTGGCCCTGAAATCGAGATCATCAAAATTTTCGTCTATTATACTGCCATTTTGGTTTGCAAGATAATTCGGCCTAACGCACTTTGTGTAGATGTCAACTGCGAAAGAACTTGATAGAGGAGTATACTGAATTTTTTTTAAATCTAATTTTTTTGTCCCCCGCTTGAAAAGTGGGGGATATTAATTTGGGTTTGTCCGTCCGTCCGTCTTTCTGTCTGTCTGTAACGCTTTCGTTTCCACACGATATCTCGAGAACCCTTTGAGCTTTTGCAATGAAATTTAGCATAGCAACTCCCTACGGACTAAAGAAGACCCCTATTGATTTTGAGGTCAAAAGGTCAAAGGTCAAGGTCATAAATAAGCAAATTCTGTCTGTTAAAACACTTTCGTTTCCACACGATATCTCTAGAACCATTTGAGCTATTGCAATGAAATTTTACATAACAACTCCCTGTGGCCTAAAGAAGACCCCTATTGATTTTGAGGTCAAAAGGTCAAAGTTCAAGGTCGTAAATTTATACATTATGTTAGTGTGTAACACTATCATTTCCGGGCGATATTTCAAGAAGATTTTGAGCTTATGCAATGTAATTTTATACCAAAACTCCCTAGGACGTCTCTCGCCCCTCTCAAAGTGCCCCGCCCCGTTTGTTTTATTAGTATTTATATTATTACATGTCGCTATTTTTAGCGCAGGGGCATGAGGAGAGTTATTGCATATAAAACAGGTTCTCGGCGGACTTTATGGTCTTATTACATCTATTAGCACTGTTTAATAAAGGCTAAATAAATCAAACACCATGGATTGTGTAAAATTTTGAGAATACCGAACATGAAAACATGAATATATACATGTATGTGACTTCAGTTCTGCATATACTTCCTTCCATGTAAAGCGACTCCGTGGTCTAGTGGTTATGTCTCTCGCTTCAAAGAGGTCCCGGGATCGAATCTCGGTCGAACCTTTCTTTTTTTTTTTTTTTTTTTAAATACTTTTTTTTTTTACTAAATGATAGTATTCAGCATGTGAAATGAAAAATTTATGAGGTTATAAAATCATCATTACAGTGTGATAAATATTCCATATAAAAAAATCTTCTATACACATAATAAAGAATAAGCAATCAAATCTTTATATGCATATTGACATACATGTATTTTATTTCCTTCAGTATACATGTATACTTTGAATAATTCTACAAATTCAGTCAGGGGGAGCCGACTTTTTCCCTATGCGGGGGACACGAATTCTCTGAATTAGCTTGTTGCAATTGAGGTAAGAATTTGGAAGAATTAATTCAAAACCAAGCACAACTTTTTGTTTGTTTTTTCCAATGGGTGGCACTGTAGCTGCAACTGCAACTGCCTTTCTTGAGATGTCCCAAGGCACTGGAATGCCATGCAATTCCTTATTTTAATTGCATTCAGACATCTTATTAAGGTCTTCCGTTTCCAACGGAAGACCTTCTACTGATTCTGATGATTAAGCTTATTCTTATTATTCTTTTTTGTCCCCCGCTTGAAAAGTGGGGGATATTAATTTGGGTTTGTCCGTCCGTCCATCCGTCTGTCCGTCCGTCCGTCCGTCCGTCTTTCTGTCTGTCTGTAACGCTTTCGTTTCCACACGATATCTCGAGAACCCTTTGAGCTTTTGCAATGAAATTTAGCATAGCAACTCCCTACAGACTAAAGAAGACCCCTATTGATTTTGAGGTCAAAAGGTCAAAGGTCAAGGTCATAAATAAGCAAATTCTGTCTGTTAAAACACTTTCGTTTCCACACGATATCTCTAGAACCATTTGAGCTATTGCAATGAAATTTTATATAACAACTCCCTCTGGCCTAGTGAAGACCTCTATTGATTTTGAGGTCAAAAGGTCAAAGTTCAAGGTCGTAAATTTATACATTCTGTCTGTGTGTAATACTATTATTTCCGGGCGATATTTCAAGAAGATTTTGAGCTTATGCAATGTAATTTTATACCAAAACTCCCTAGGACGTCTCTCGCCCCTCTCAAAGTGCCCCGCCCCGTTTGTTTTATTAGTATTTATATTATTACATGTCGCTATTTTTAGCGCAGGGGCATGAGGAGAGTTATTGCATATAAAACAGGTTCTCGGCGGACTTTATGTTCTTTATTACATCTATTAGAACTGTTTAATAAAGGCTAAATAAATCAAACACCATGGATTGTGTAAAATTTTGAGAATACCGAACATGAAAACATGAATATATACATGTATGTGACTTCAGTTCTGCATATACTTCACACCGCGTAAAGCGATTCCGTGGTCTGGTGGTTATGTCTCTCGCTTCGAGCGTGAAAGGTCCCGGGATCGAATCTCGGTCGATCCTTTCTTTTTTTTTTTTTTTTTAAATACTTTTTTTTTTTACTAAATGATAGTACTGTAAATCGTTTTAATTCCACGATGTTAAAATTTCACGATATCTCAAAAAGTACCATTAGCGATGGTTTTAATTTCACGCACAAGAAATTAATTCAAAATTTCGTATAAGCAATTTAACATTATTAAAAACTAATAATAACATTCACGATGGGTTTAATTTAGCGGAAAATTAATAAACTGCGAACATAGCGAAATTAAAACCACCGTGAATATTTGCCAATCTACAGTATTCAGCATGTGAAATGAAAAATTTATGAGGTTATAAAATCATCATTACAGTGTGATAATCATTCCATATAAAAAAATCTTCTATACACATAATAAAGAATAAGCAATCAAATCTTTATATGCATATTGACATACATGTATTTTATTTGCTTCAGTATACATGTATACATTTAATAATTCTACAAATTCAGTCAGGGGCATCCGACTTTTTCCCTAAGCGGGGGACACGAATTCTCTGAATTAGCTTGTTTTTTTTTTTTTCTAGACGCCAACTTTGACGCTTCATATCTTCCTCATTCATGAATGGATTTTGTTCAAATTTTCAGAGCATTTAGACTTTTTAAAACCGTTTTAGAATACTGTTACACAATTTGGAAATTACCCTCTATTTAAGAGTTATTCCCCTTTGATTGAATTTTTCATACTTCTGTATTCCAGACAAAGGCTCAGAGTAGGTAATAATTGGAGCACAAAACCCTTTGAAATTGAAAAGAGGAAGCATTGAAGTTGTGCACATCGGTTTTTGTTTTTGATTTTTGCATTAAAAATGGCACTAAAGCGGGGTCAAAAGTTAGAACGCCGAAAGTAGCAAAAAATTTGACATATTTTCCTTTATATCTTGAAAACTAAAAATATTTTGTTAAGACATGTAGAACAAAAGTTGTGCATAATTGCAGGGGCTTTCATATAATACTATTCAAAAAGGGGCTGGCCCCTATAATTAGGGATTTAGGGAACTTGAAAGCTTTTGATTTATAACTCAAAAACGGTAAAAATTTCGATCTGGATCTTACGATCAAAATTGTTCTTTTACACCTTTTTGATCTGATGAAGATGTTGTTTGCTCGATTATACCGGGGGTATTACGTAATTATATAATAGTGTTGCATTATGCATGTACTATGCCTAAATAGTAGGCAGGGTTTGACACATGGTGCACGAGCCGGAGGCGAGTGCACTATGTGTCAAACCCTGCCTACTATTTAGGCATAGTACATGCATAATGCAACACTATTGTTATTATTATGCTGACTGTTGTTATTATTTATGCGGCAATCCATTTGATTTTTTCTTGAAAATAATGGTGGTAACACAACGCACTTGCAAAAACTCATTCAAAATCTTCATGCTAGAATTAGTTGCATGCTTAGTTATTTTGTTTACTAGTATTTTCTTTAAATAAGTAAGAATTTTCTGTCACAAAGATACTCATCTTTATTTTCTGTTTTGTTAGTAAGAGTTAGACTGATTTGTTTACAGACGTGGATTCTGATTAATAATTTTCTTTTACATCCTTCAATCAAGCGCTATATAAAAAAGCGTTTTAATGACCCCATGATATCAATTCATCTAACGATCTGTATATAATTAGTTTGAAACTTTGTTGTACACATTTATCTCAGATTCCTTAGAATAAATATAACTGTTTTCAAATAATATTTGTCTATTTTCTCCTACTTGTGTAAATTGTATAAATTAAGTTTATATATTTAATAAAATTCTCCTAATCAGTGATCGTCTCTGTGGCGTAATCGATAAGGCATCGGACTAGCAACCTCACAGTTGTGAGTTCGATTCCCGATATGTCTGATGTAGAATTTTCTTCAGAAAGTAAAGCCGTGCTCTATTTCGGCATAGTATGCTTACGCTATATAAATCCTTAGACCACTATGCGAGAATAGTAGGGTATGGGTTATATAGAGACAAACTGACAGGAAGCATAATAATACGAAGTAGAAAGCAGGCCAGGTAAACAGGTAACGTTTTTCATTCGGAAAGGAAATCAGACCTCTTCATGTGTATAATTTACACAAACTTCCTATCAGTAATATACCCTATGGTATTTACTGTAAATTTTCTTCTAATAGGTCCTTATACATGCTTTACGGTTCACTATCAAATTATTTATAACAATTAGTCTTTCTTTTTTATTTATTATAAATTAGCCTTATAGTGAACACGTTTTCATCGGAATATATTAAATATATCTTTCTACGTTTATGATTATAACAATTATAAGTAATTTTAAACTTTATTCATCGAATAATTCACGATCATTTAGTTGTATACATTTGACGATCTCAACATTCGCCTAGATGTTTGTAACAGTTATGTAATCCAACGCGCGAATCCCACGCTGCCAATCGAGGTCACTAGTGTACCAGCCACCTGTGGTCGTAAACAAAGCAAGTGTTTGTGATCGTGTTAAAAATTCATTGTGTACAAAGACCTATCAATTAATAGAAAATTGTGTTTTTAATTACAGTTAATTCTCGATAAACCGCCACCTTTTGTAATTTAGAAATCATGGCGGTATAAAGAATTTGGCGATGAATTGAATTTCCCATCTTTTAGAAAACAGGAAGTAGAGTTATCGTTCTTAGAAATACCATTTAGCGTTTCTATTCTTATTATTACATGTACATGTATATAAAAACATATTTCTGATTGAAAATACTTCAAGTAATTTTTTAAATGTACAATTTCGCTAAAACAAAATGTGCAGTTATGAAATAACGACAAATATTTGTATATGAATGTAAATCTGCACGTTCGATATTGAAAAAAAACAACATACTGGGTGATCGTCGTGATATATTGCTGATAATGTGTAAAATGAATTCTTGAATATGTTCATTGTTTATGGTATCATTGTTGATGGAACGTTCACAATTTATACCGTTTAATTATTTTTTCCAGCAAACTTTGCACTGTTTAAAGCAGAGATCATCAAAATCATATTGTTATCGGCGTACTTTAACAAGGACCGCTTTCGTGGCGAAGCCATGACTAAATGATTATATTAAACAGAAAACAAAATTATTATAACAGTTCATGTTAAAATTATTGTTTATTTAATTCTTGTTTAATTACTTAATTGCGTGTACCTTGTCTGCGTTGCATGCTTTACAACAGGAATAGCGTCAACTAATTAGCCGCGCTTCACTGACCACATGCACCTGTGGCGGTATATCGAGATAATTGACACTTAAAAATGGACGTTTGTTGTTAAAACAGGGTGGCGGATGGCGGTATGCGAATTTGGCGTTATAAAGAGAATTTTATATAGCAGGAAAAACTTGGGAAATCATGGCGGTATTGCGAAAATGGCGATGAATCGAATGGCGATAATTCGAGAATTGACTGTATATCGAATCAATAAGAATACTTCACCGATCTTACATTAAATCGTAATTCCTAACACTGGTGCATAAAATCATTTTGAATTGTGGTCGCTTTCTTTGGCCTGTTCACGCAAAATTATTTCTCTATTCCGTGTTAATGTATTTTATTAAAATTGTAATTAAAAAGGGGCTTCGGCAAATAATTATAATTAGTGATGGAAGTCTTGAGATAGGTAATGTACTATATGTACGTTTTATTTTTACCATCACTTTTGTATCTCCATTATTTTTTTTAACGTGCGTGGCCACAGAGAGCCGCGGGCATGTCGGTGTTAAAAATACATCGTGTACTCCAATAGTTATAGTTGGAAATTGGCTTTGAAATCATGTCGCCTCTTTCATATCACCGAAAAATGGGTATTTCTTTAAAGGTTTATAAATCCGTAAAATTTAAACGCGTAAAATTTCACATAATTTATAAAACGGCTCGTATAAATTTTTAACATGGTATGTGTAAAAGTAATGCTAATTGCCATTAAGCTCACTCCATGGAGGCTATATAATTAGTAGTGTACACTGTTAGTATTTTGAGCACTTTTAAGCCAATCATAAATTGGGATCATACAGGTAAATCTCAACTAACTTGTATATAAATTATACAAACATCGTCAATTAATTAATCAGTTTGACCTACCTGGTTACTCTTTTTTTTTTAGTATTTTTTTCGAGACGAGTAACTTCTGATAATTACAGGTCTTCCAATTAAATGTATACCCGTGTTTTCAATCTTGGACACTTTCTGCTAATTCATGTGCTTTGAATAAAACTTCGACTTCTTAATACGCTGTTCATGAATACTTTCACTTCAGTTATGTTAGTTTGAGTTGTCTCTCTTTGTTTTCGGTAAATACCAGACGTGCACATGGTGTGCCTAGCTATGTGTTTTAAAAAACATGAATAAATAAAGGGTACATTGCTCATGTATATAAAGATAATTAAAAAAATTATACAATTCATTATGTAATTTGTTGCATTGTTTATATTGTTATATCAATTTAATAACTCTCTCTCTCTCTCTCTCTCTCTTTCTCTCTCTTACATAGGGTTTTTGGACACATTATTTGTACGTTAATGCATTCAATGTGATCTGGAATTTTACGTCTGATGTTTCTAATTTTTACGGACATATTCAATTCGTAAAAGATTAACACATAAAAATTTAAATCACCCTTTTTGACCCAAATTCGTAAAAATATACAGCAGTGAAAATTGCCCATTATATGGTATTTTATTTCACTCTATCTCATGCTTGTTTTAATCAATCGTATTTGCTTGTGCATTTATTAATTTCAAGTTTTAAGCCTGATGGAATCAGGTGCTTTGGATCCTTTTCATGCCAGCACCTATCCCGACACAAGACCTTGATTTATCCGTTCTCATCCATAGGATCGGTCTCCACGCATCATTTTACAAGTCTCCAAATTTCAAATAAAACATTCTCACTGAACCTTTGATGCTTTCCCATAAAAATGGCCAGGCATATATTGTTTGTCATGTCTGTCTTCCATCTTTCCGTCTGTCCCTCCGTCCCGCTTTGCGTTTACCTCAGTTCAAAGCTCAATTTCAAAGAAACTATTCAATTTTTTTTATATTAAGCGTCCTATGCTGATAAACATTGATGAGAGCTATTTTCCTGCATCAACATAATTATTTTGACTTGACCTTTCCTTTGAACTTAATCTCACCTTTTTTAAATCTGTCTAAAGAGACCATTCAAGATAGTATCATCAAAATTCATGTGTCGATATGTACTGATATGTTCTGATACATACTATAGGCTATACACGTTTGTAACTGCATCAACAATTTGTTTGACCTTTCCTTTGACCTTAACCTAACTTTTCTCAGGTTAGTGTTTAAGACTGAGTATTCATTTCCTTCTTATGGTGATACATACTAATGTAAGCTGTTCAACTGCAACAGTATTCTTTTTTTACTTTGACCTGTTCTTTCACCTTGATCTTACTTTACCTAATTATGTTCCCCAAACGAAGTTGGGGAACATATTGTTTTTACTCTGTTTCTTATTATTAAGGTCTTCCGTCTTCACGGAAGACCTTATAGTGATTCTATTGTTTCTTATTATTATTATTATTATTATTATTATTATTATTTTTCCGTACACCAAATTTTGTGCACGCGATTTCTCAAAGACTACTGGGTGGATTTTCATGAAATATACAGATATTATGTATTGTTATCTGAAGTTATTTTTTCCGTGAGATTTTTTGAAAATTCTTATCTGGTGCCAAGTTACGGGACATTTCCTGATTTTAAAATGACATTTTGTCTACGGTTAATCTCAAGAACGGTAGAAGATATAAATGTGAAACTTTCAGGGATTATAGATCGTGATATATGCTATCCAGGACGCGACCTTTCGTTCGTCGTCAGTACTTCCTGTCGTTAGGACAAGCGAATTAAAAAAAGCGTATTTTCTACCTTTTTTGTTTTCCAATATTTTTTATTTATTTTTGGAATATTAAAAGAGACCTTTCTATTGATGCTTACTATATAAGTTGTTTGATTATTGGTTAATCTGAACTCTAGATATTAATATTTGAAAATCTGAAGCGGGCCCAAGATGGCGGCTGCCTCTGTCAACTCCGCCATTTCGCGAGTAGGGGTTTATGGAGGCAGCTGAGCGTTTGATTAAACGATTCTGACATAAGGATACATGAAATGTAAAAAAACTACTTCGACTCTCACGTAGTAGTGAAATGGTTGGAGGAGTTACGTCCCGTTACTTGTTTATATTATAATAGCTAATCAATAAAAATATTGTAATTAATTGGTCAATTGACAAAAGAATTATACAAATATTATTGAAAAATGATGTTCTGTTAGAAAATAATAATAGTGTTGCCAAAAGAAAGGCAGTCTGTTGTATTTTATCAATATGATATCTGATAACTTATGATCATTGATTAAGTTGAGGTACAAGGGGGCAGTACAGCCAACTGGAATTTGTCTTCACTTTGGTACAGAAACCAATTGGTTAATCAATCAAATCGGATTGTGCAAAGTTGCTGTAGGCAGTGACTAGTTAAAATGCAGCTGTGTGGCGTTAGCTATAGGTTTGTCATTAGGGCACAGAAGCTCTTACAAAGTTAAATCATACTGTATATTGTAGCCACTTGGCTAGAGATATATAGGCAACTTGGTAAGCAGTAAGACACCAGGCAGGTGTTAAAGGCTAAATCAAGAGGCACCAGGCAGGTAGATGTTGACTTATATTGTCAGTTGTATAGTGAGACAATTATCATTTGGCACGAGGCAGGTGCCGGTATTACTGAAGATATATAATTATACAAAGCACTTAGGTCATTAGATTTAAAGACACCAGGCAGGTGTCATATTATTATCTGTATATACAGTGGACCTTCAGATATCCGGATGCTTCAGTATCCGGACGATTTTCATCGGAACGAAATTTTTAAATGTTATTTTGTCTTGTTTAACTGGTGATTCAGATATCCGGATGCTTCACATATCCAGACAAATTCATTGGGAACCAAAGCGTCCGGATAAATGAGGGTCCACTGTATTGCATTCAATCATATCCCCAGTAAAACTCGGTAATCCGAGCACGGACCTACTGACCGCTCAGGTCCGACACGTTACAGTAGTACGTTGCAAGTGAGTGTCAATCTTAAAACTTAATTTCCGTTTCACTGCTTTAGTGTAACTGGGCTAGATACGATATGTAATGTGTATAATGTGTTGCATATACTTTCTTAACGTCGAAATAAAATAAAGGCGCTAAGAATGTTTTATTTTTAAAATTTAATTTAAGCTATCATACCTTTTTAATAGATCAGTCCAAAGAAAAGGCGCGAATATTTACTCGTGGCGTTTGTCGCAAAATTATGAATGTTTTTTATAATTTTTAGACAGGTGAACTGTTGCAAAAGCACCGGTATACACAAGTATATTTAGAGCAGTACTACCAATAGCTTAATGGTTAGCACGTTGGGGATATAAAAGTATAAAAAAAAAAAAGCGCATTCACGTTGGCGACATGGGTTCAATCCTCCTTGTGACCAAAATTTTGAATCTCTTTTCAGCTCGATTTTACGTGGGTTTCTTTTCCTAAAACGGACGGAAGACCTCTCGTTGCTCGCAACGAGATCGTATCTAGTTATTATTATTTTTCTTCTTCTTCTTCCTGGAACTTTTTTGTCCGGGAATGATCTTGTAAACTGTTCGTCCGATGTAGGTAAAACCTTTTTAGGGTTAGTAGACATGTTATGTAGATTTGCGGAATCAAGGTCATTTTGCACGCACGTGCTTGCAAGAGCGTGCACGTGCAACACGTGAAATGACCAATATAATAGATATAGCCACAACTTTTCTTTTTTTAGATGAAATGCTTTGAAACTCATAATGTGAGGATATATTAGTAGTATAGACATGACGACATGATGAAAATAGCAAGATCTCACGCGCATGCACGTGCACTTCGCTCTGATTGGCTGCAACTAAAGTCTCAATATCTTTCTTGTTTTTTGACGAAATCCTTTGAAATTTTGAACTTAGCCATGCATTAAGATATCCTACAACATGATTACAGCAATTATCATGAAAACACGTGCATGCACGTGCGCTGCAATCTGATTGGCTGAAACTTTAAACAGCTATAACTCCCTTGGTGTTCAACCAAACAGGATGGGATTTGGAATATAGATAGATATAATGGACTTCTACAAGTAGGTATGGTCACCATGCACATGCATACACGTGCGTGTACATGTGCTGCAATCTGATTGGCTGAAACTTTAAACAGCTATAACTCCCTTAGTTTTCACCCAAACGGAGTGGAATTTAGAACATAGATAGATGTAATGGACTTCTACAAGAAGGTATGGTCACCATGCTCATGTATGCACGGGCATGCACGTGAAATGAGTAAAATCAAACATACACTTGAATGAGCGTATTTTTAAAATAATTTTGGATTAAATACTTTAATATTCAGTGTATTAAAAATATAGATTGTGTAGACAAGATGATATGGTCATGGCGCAAATGCATTCACATGTGCACCCGTGCAATGCTAAAGTTTAAATGATTTTTGTACACCTCTTTGTAAATGTTGTTAAAATCTCAGATGCATAGAGTTTGTCTTATTTAATGAAGCTTACAGGGAATATGACACCAAAAGGGAGTTGGGGAGCGTTTGGGGAACATCTGTAACGGTCCCCGTTACAATTAGCACTAGTTCAGTTAGTATTTAGCTCAGTTTTGAAGAAAGTATTTATATTTTTACTCAACTTCATATGCTGATACACACTTTTGAGAGCTATCCAAACCTTAGTGTAGAACAGATGCTCTAACCACTGTGCCACACGGGCGACCTTCAGTTTTGAAGAATCCATTCAAGACATTTTTATCAAACTTTAGTATCCTGATACATTTTGATCTTGCACTTTCCTGTGACATTGACCTCACTTGTCTTTAATCTGCATTTTTCTTAGTATTAAAGAAACCATTTCAGATATTTTTATGTAAGCTTATGCATATATGCATTATCTGAAGGGAATTTTTTAATCTATATCCATTTTTAAGATTTCAATTTTTAAGAAACTATTCAAGATATTCTCAACAAATGTCATACACTTATACAGATTTAATGTTGCATTATTTACTAATAAACACTCGGCGGGGCATTCATGTCCTATAGATATATTTCTAGTTAAATCGTTATGTAAATCATAGTTTTGAACCTAATAAATTCTTTCGATTCGATATATGTTCAGAAAAAAATTTGCAGAACATATCCAGTCTTTTGGACGAGTCAATGTTACTGACAGAGAAACTTTAAATTCTCAACCGTATTTGTACCA
Organism: Saccostrea cuccullata; assembly: GCF_032062105.1. NCBI lineage: Eukaryota > Metazoa > Mollusca > Bivalvia > Ostreida > Ostreidae > Saccostrea > Saccostrea cuccullata. The sequence continues at coordinate 2,165 of NW_026930696.1, read as the reverse complement.
GTGAAGCATTGCTGATATAATGCATGGTGGGGCATGTCCTTGACTCAACTTCAAGGTCACTAAAGATAAAATGTTTTGGGTGCATGTATGGACTAAAAGAATATCTAAAAAACATACGTAAACTTTTCCAGTTGGTAACACACAGATTATGTATTTTTATAAAAGAGTTTGTCATTGCTTGTCGCAAGGTCATTTAGAAAGTTCAAGGTCATGCACAGAGCATTCCTTTACAGTCTTTTTCCTGGCGAAACATTGTAAGTTGCTTCCTTAACAAGCCTTTAGGTTGCTTACTAACATAACTTTAGAATTGTTTGACCTAGACTCAAGGTTACGTCTTCCTTTCCGTAGCTCCAACGGAAGACCTATTCGTTGCTTTGCAACGAGCTCGGCTCTAGTTTGAATTACTTTTTCAATTCGAACTTCTGTGATCAATTTAATTAGTACTAGTTAGATGCCTTGGGATTTAAAAAGAAATCAAATGATGCAGAGTTTGGGAAAAAAAATCGTGAGAACTGTGAATTGGCAGAAAAATTTAAGTTTTGACTGAAAGGAAAATTCAGTAAAAAGAATGCAAATTGATGCTTTAAAGAAAAGAATCTTTAAAGAATGGAGGCGTACAAGACGAGGAATATCTCCCGCTCTAAAAAAAGACATTTCTCAATTCTAAAAGTTATATTAATTTTTTCAAAATTATGTGGTTTATAGTGTTTTTTGATTTATTATGTGATGTGTTCATTTTAATAAATCTAAACCTTTACCTTTTGTCATGTTGTGTATAAATCATCTTTTACACATTTAATTCTGTATTTCATTGTTTTAATATTTTATAAATAATTTATTTTTCACCCATGTTTTTAAGATATATGTGAAAACAAAAAAGAAAAAGCTTCACGTATGATTCGAACTCTCTCCATTGCGCAGGGTTTGGTCGAAGACCGACCGCTTTAACCACTACGCTACGAAGTGTATGCATTATCGACGTCTATCAGTGTGATTGTTGAAGCATACATTTTTTCAGAAATTCTCGATTCTCATATAGAATGGGTTCAGATTACATTTTTTGGAAAAATGAAATAGATTTCACATTTACGTTTCCATCATTTAAGCATTCACGAAGAATGGAGACTTGACCCACTTGCAACGATATGTCAATCAAACCCGCCGAAAAATTTGAAATTTCAATATCTTTAAAACGAAATAAGATTTTTAATTAATTTTTGTGTGAAATGCTATTAAAATATATAAGTCGTAATATTATAGAGAAAATAATAACTTCAAATCTGTGTCCAAGTACCTTTAAAGTTTTAGGAGCAGGTCCATTTCCAAGGAACTATAAGCCCTACCTGGACCAAACTTGCATGGATGATGCATTTAGGGATGGACACTTCCAGACTTGCTTCGGATGCTGGATGTGACCTACATTTTCCAGATGAGTGAAGAGGTTAAAGTTTTTGGAGCAGGTCCATTCCCAAGTAACTATAAGCCCTACCCAGACCAAACTTGCATGGATGATGCATGTAGGATGGACACTACCAGAAGTGCTTCGGATGCTGGATGTGACCTACATTTTCCAGATGAGTTACCAGGTTAAAGTTTTTGGAGAAGGTTTATTCCCAAGAAACTATAAGCCCTACCCAGACCAAACTTGCATGGATGATGCATCTAGGGATGGACACTACCAGACTTGCTTCGGATGCTGGATGTGACCTACATTTTCCAGATGAGTGACCAGGTTAAAGTTTTTGGAGCAGGTCCATTCCTAAGAAACTATAAGCCCTACCCAGACCAAACTTGCATGGATGATGCATCTAGGGATGGACACTACCAGACTTGCTTCGGATGCTGGATGTGACCTACATTTTCCAGATGAGTGACCAGGTTAAAGTTTTTGGAGCAGGTCCATTCCGAAATAACTATAAGTCCTACCCAGACCAAACTTGCATGGATGATTCATCTAAGGATGGGCTAACGAAACTTGCTTCGGATGCTGGATCTGACCCACATTTTCCAAACGAGTGATGAGGTTAATGTTTTTGGTACAGGACAATCCCCAATGAATTTTAAGACCTATTTAAACAGAACTTGCTTGAATATTGTTGTCAGAATAAAAACCAAGTGTTAAGAAAATATGATGAGATTTGCATTACCTAAACTGATAACATTCA
>NW_026930695.1:0-43201 GCF_032062105.1 Saccostrea cuccullata | reverse complement strand
CAAAGATTGGCACAAGGTTCATTAAAAACTCTTGATATGCATTTTCGGCACGTATACATTGGTTAACAAATGAATAGAAGTGTATGTGTGTGTCAAGCGATGATCGGAGAGGCAGGGATAGGGCGGGGTGTTTACTTTTATGTTTATTATTGTATTACTGTGGACATGCAGAAACAATCCGTTTTATTATAGGATGGAGAGAGAGAGAAAATGGAGTATTTTGATTTTGCTTGTCTGCAATGCTGGAGATTGGCATGGAACAGTATGGTATCATTATCGTAAATAATCCCCTTCCCATAATACATGTACACCTACTAGTACAAATAAATATTTATTTTTAAATTCATTGCAATTGTATAAAAAAAGGCAAAGACACACAACTCAAATACCCAAACAACCTGCCCACGATGCATGTTTAAATTTGCAACACATATTTTATACAAATGCATTTATTAAACTAATTTTGAATACATGTAACTAATTAAATCAATATACTAAAAAAATTAATTGTAAGAAATTGTTCTATTTATTTCATTTGTTTTATTTTCTTTTATCAGCCACTACACTATTGAACTTTGTCCAACGAAAAAATTTGTTATTACATTTTGTGTTCCTGTCTTTTGCTTAATCTCCCCAAAAAATTTAACAACGCAAAATGTTATAATCCAAAAATCGTGTTATTACGTTTTGCGTTATTACATTTTGCGTTGATTTCGACGCAAAATTTAATAGCGCGAAATGTAATAATTCTCCAAAATGTTTTGTTACATTTTGCGTTGTTTACATTCTGCATTGATTTCGACGCAAAATGTAATAACGCAAAGTGTAATAACCCAGGTTTATTACATTTCGCTTTGTTTTACATTCGCGTTGTAACAGCGCATAAGTAAAAATTAAAATATATGAAGAGTTTAATGTTTGATATCTTGAATTTAATGTGGACGAATACCGTACAGAATTTTATTTTAACTTTAGAAACAACTACATTGAAAGTGCTTACAATATCGTGAGGGGTGAACATGTTGCGAATGTCGATGTATCCCCATGGCCACATACTAGGATCTGCTCGTTTGAAATAATGACATGAAAAAACTTTAATTATTTCATTTATGTCACAGGAGAGTTGAACAAACACAATTTTTTAATAAATAAAATTAAAGAAATAAAATCAAAAATTAACATATTCGACATAAGTTAATTTTTATCCAGGTTTCATGTGATATGGAGTGATAACGCATACATATATTGGCTAAACACTGAAATCCTTCAGTATTTTTTTCCTGATACATTTGTGTTGTTATGATAGACGCCGACTATCGAAAAATCGTCGTTTAAAGGTCCAGATTGGCCAAAATGTTTTAATTTATCTCCAATAGATCGCTATGTTTTTCAAGCCGTATTTCTCAAGCCGAGCGGGTTTTAATTTTTTATTCCCAAAGGGACCGATCTTATAGAGTTATCGTTCCACTTATGGCGAAGCAAACGCAGAAGGATAAAACGTCGCTGAACTAGGACCTGGGGCCCCCCCGCAAATATTCGTCATTTTCGTAGTAATAAAACATTCTAGGAACTCTCCAGGCATTAAAGGCAAAAAAAGTAAATTCATCGCTATCATCAATACGGAGACCTCAGGTCACCTTATATATTCATTGAATTTTATATGATAGACAATTTTCTTTGTCTTACTCCAAAATAATCATATTTATAACTTTATAACATAATTTTCTAATATATATATTAGCAGAAACGTGAAAATAATAAAGGGTAACCAGAGATAAACTAATATTTTACATCAATAGGGGGCCAAAGATCCCCTTTACATTGTACATCAGTAGGGGGACCAGGGGCCACCTTATATTAACATATTGGGGAGACCTTTTTACCTTTTTTGTACATCATCAGAGGGATCATAGGTCACCTTACATTTTAAATTAATAGGGGTCAAAAGGTTATCTTTTATTGCACATAATGGGGGACCTGGGGATACCTTATATGTACATCTTTGGGGCCCAGGGTCCCCTATAATGTTTAATCATAGGGGGACTACAGGTAACCTAATATTGTATTTTACATAAGTAGGGGGCCCAGAGGATACCTTATATTGTACATCAGTAGGGAGACCAGAGGGCACCTTATATTGTATAGTGGGGGGACCCTCATACTATACATCAGTAGGGGGACCAGTGGACCCCTTTATATTGTCATAATACGGGGACCAGGGTCCTCGTATTTTACATTAGTAGGGGACTATTGGTCACCTAATAACCTAATATTGTATGTACATGTAAGAGACCAGAGGTCACCTTATATTGTACATAGTAGAAAAACCAGAAGTCATCGTATATTGTACATAGCAGAAGGACCAGAGGTCACTTTATTGTAATTTTAAAGGGACTAGTGGTCATCTAATTTTATGTACATCTGTAGCGGACCGAGGACACCTTATATTTTACATTAGTAGTGGGACCAGAGGTCATCTTATATTATACATAGCAGAAGGACCTGGGGCCCTTTTTGTATATAGTGGGGGTCCAGAGGACACCTTATATATACATCTGTAGGGGGTCCAGAGGACACTTTTATTGTCTAGTGGGGGGAAAAGGGGTCACCTTTTATTGTACATCAGTAGGGGGACCAGAGGACACCTTATTTTGTACATCATTACGGGGACCAGAGGTCACCTGATATTTTACATTAATACAGGGGCTAGTGGACACCTTATATTGTACTGTACATCAGTAGAGGGGATAGAGTTCACCTTATATTGTACACCAATAAGAACCAGAGGACACCTTATATTGTACATCAGTAGGGGGACCGGGGGTATTTTATATTGTACATAGTAGGAGAAACAGAGTTCACCTTATATTGAATAACAGTAGGGGAACTAGGGTACTTTTATTGTACATAAGTAGAGGGGGGGGAGGTCCCCTTTAGATTAAACATCAGAAGGATGTCCAGAAGTTACAAATGTACATCAGCAGGGGTACCCTAGGTGACCTTTTATTGTACATCAGTAGGGGGACCGGGGGTCACATTTTATTGTACATCGTAAGGGGAAGAGGTCACCTTTTTTAACATCAGAATTTGACCAGACGTCATTTTATATTTTACGGGGAATAGTGGTCACCTAATATTGTACTGTACATTGTAGCGGGGCCAGAGGACACCTTATATATAACACCAGAAAGGTGACTAGAGATCACCTTATATTGTACATCAGTAAGGGGATGAGAGGTCACATTATATTGATCATTAGCAGTTGCCGGGTTCACCTTATATGGTACATCGGTTGGGTGCCAGAAGACACCTTATATTGTAAATAGTACGGGGTCCAGGGGTCACCTGATATTTTCATGAGTACGGAGCTGTGTCACCTAATATTTTACTGTACTGTAAGGGAAGAGGTCACCTTATACTGAACATCAAAAAGGGGGACCAAAGCACTACATATTGTACATCGTGTAGGACCAGAGGTCATCTTATATTGTTCATCAGCAGAAGGACCAGAGGTAGCTTATATTGTACATAAGGAAGGCACTACTAAGTCAAAAACGTACTGACATTCCCATTTTTTACTGACAAACTTAGAAAATTACTGACAATATGCTGTCGTTACTGTAAAACTTAGACAATTACTGACCATTTTACTGCCGGTTGATAAACTCAGAAAAGTGCTGACAATCTTAGTCGGTGCTGATAAATTTAACAATTACTGACCCGTTTACTGTCCCTGCTGAAAAACTTTGACAAGTCTGACATTTACTGATAATTACTGTCCTTATTGTTCTCGCTCTGGGGAGGCTGCAGAGGTGTGAAATTGATTTTTTTTTTTTTTCAACATAAGTTTTTATTTCATTTATTTGTTTTTCATATAATTTTTAAATATGTCCAGAAGAAAAGATTGAAAAAAAGCTTCTTTGATCGATTTATAGAAAATTTATTTGTAAAAAAAATATTTTCAGGAGAAGGGATAAAATTTCAAAACCCTCAAAAGATAAGAAATTTAAAAAAAAAAATAAAAATCTTCTTTTATAGTGAGATTAAATTTTACGAGGGTCTTTCCTTTTTATAATAAAACATCGTTATTATAAGACATGCAGTTTATAATATTTTCTTAATTAACATTAACTCCCTGACTTTCTTTAATATTAATTTAGAGAATTAAATTTTTTTTAATTTAAAGAATTAAACTGTTAGATTAGATGTGTTTTATTCAATTTTGATTTAATTTATTCAAATTAGTTTGAATAATTTTTAGCACGAGGTGAGGTTGTAGGTCCCCCCTTTTGAGGAAAACCGTTTTTTTTAGATTTCATATCATGTAAAAATTTTAATAATGTGGAGGCCATTTAAATTTGATTTTGTGCAGTCAAACTTACTCGAATCCAAACATTTCAAAAAAAAAAAATTAAAAGACAGACCAGAGATTTAAAAAAAAAAAAAGATTTTTTATTTCATTTATTGGGCAGGTGGAGGGGGGGGGGGGGGCTACGGGCTCACGATCATTATCCTTTGACATTTTCATTGATTTAGTTACTGTCCGCATTATTCATCTGAAACAATGTACATCTTTAAGCTGATTTTCGAATCTGGATTTTCTGGCCCCCCACCCGCAAGTTTTTTTTAATTCAAATGTTGTAAAACCATTTTTTTATATTATCATATTTTTTATGCATATCCTGAAACAAAACGTTGATAAATTTTCTTTTCAAATAGAGTGTGGTAGACGTTCACATGGATCTAGTTTCTTTTCAAATTTAAAGGGGGGGGGGGGTTAGTGCAACTAAATGTAGAACAATGAACATTTATTTATTAATTTTACTGAAGTAGAGGATATACTGTCGTGTTTAAATTTATTTTTTATCTGTTTAATAAAAAAAAATTAGATCCTATTAACTTAATCAATCGACGTTTCATAGCTTTGTTCGGTATCGAAACCAGTATCATGATTTTACAGCAACACTGCGCTTTTTATTGTTCTTGAAAATTATTCAAGTCGTTTAGCTGGTATCCAGCCGAATTAGATAGCGCTTGGGTACCTTTCACGGAAACTCTGTGAAGCACCTGTGTGTAGAAGAACTTGCCTGAGGCGATCCGAGTGTGTACGGTAGCGGGTAAAGAAGACAATAGGTGTCACTGCAGCATTATACAGAAGAGGACTTGCCGGATTTCAATGGAAGTTAGTTACGCAACATTACGGCGACAGGTAGACTCTTCAACACAGTTAAGGCCGGTATACACGGTAAGATTTGTAATATAAGATTTGTATTATAATACAAAATCTTACTGTGTATACACTCTTAATACAGTGTATCATAAGATTTTTTCGAATCTTATAAAACTGTATTAAGAATAGAGCAATGTTCTATTTCCTATTACAAGTCTTAACTCACCTTTCACTTTCAACCAATCAAATCTACTCACATTGGGGGTCATCCTATTTATATCATTACTAAATAAAGCACATGGTAATAAATAATGACCGACTTTTCGAGTAAAGATATCGAAAAACTCGTGGTTTTATGGGAAGGGGAAGAGGACTTGTGGAATATATCAAGCTGTAGCTACCACAAAAAAGATGCTAGAAGCAGAGCTTATTATTATCGTTTTTATTATTTTGACAGAGAGAAAAATATGGCAGGAGAAAACACGTGGGAATAATAGTTTATTTACAATTTTATAAGACATGTATTTGCGTGTGTACAAGAAAGTATTACAAAACAAAAGTATTATAATACTTGTATTATACTACAAATCTCATCGTGTATACCGGCCTTTAGAATTTGAGAAATTCAACACCAACACATACGTAACATAAAACTGCAATCTACAATCCTTCAACCTCTTCTTAGATTAAATAAATTATTTTTTTAACTATACCGATGTAAGATAAAATTAACGATTAATGAAAAAGAAGAATGATGTGAAAACCAACCGGGGACACACTTTTTAAAGATTTAAGCAAGGATAAATATATATAAGAAGTACATTACATCTAGTTTTGTAAAAAAAATTACTGGTTCCTAATATTTTTGTTAAGTCGTGTGTGTGTGGGTGTGGGACAGTGAAGTGAGGAATTTGTTTGATTATCAAATCAGATAAAAAATAGTTCATAGGATATTTTCTTAACTTTTTATCAGTAATTTAGAATAATTAAAAATAAAAAAACAAATTATATGCGGCAATATCATGACAGTAAAAAAAATCAGCCGGAGTTTAACTATATTTTAAACTTTGCCTGGGTTGATATTGATTTTTTGAAGAGAGAGAGAGAGAGAGAGAGAGAGAGAGAGAGATGAACGGCAACTCGACACGGAAGATTGTGGGCACCCACAGTTAGCGAATAATCTTAATCTTATGAAAAAGAAAGATGTTAATAAAACCTGAATAAAATATATCATGACGGGTATAAATTGATCAAATGGACAAAGAAATTTGCATCATTAAAAAAACTTGCACATTTTTATAAATCCTTTTCAAGTATACTGGATATTTTTTTCAGGTAATGTGTGTAGGGGGGGGGGTTATACATGTATACTAGAGGGTTCGAAATAAATATTTGTTAGCACTGGTTCGACGGGCTTATGACTTTCAATTTTCACTTCTTCGTAAAATATTTTACAAGACAAGTCCGCATTCTGCCTCATTATCATGTTAACATCATAACATCCCCTACGCCTACCTACTTTAATGAGATGAAATTTAACTTCGGCACATAAAATTAAATTAATTCCAATTCACCGATAGCTTCAGGGGGAAATGGTAAGTATGAACATGAAATATTTTTGTTCAAATTGAATCATGATTAAAAAATACTTAATACTTAAAAAACTAAATCGTGATCTACAACCCCCCCCCCCCGGCAATGTGAATAAACAGAGTACTGTTCAAGTAATTTAAAGCGTCAGTACTGTTTGTATCTTTGAGAGAGAAAGAAGAAAAATATTGGAGAAAATGGTGCTACTGCTAAATAATAATATTAGTCTTAATGCTGACCTAGTAAATATGAATATTTTCCGTAAGATTACTATAATTGCTACTAGTACATGAATTTTTATCTCTAGTCTAATCAATATCTATTAGTCTCCGACATTGGGTACTTATGAACCCTGTGTAAGCGACCAACCAACCATTCAGATAGATACCGGTAAAATGTTTTAAGTGACAAAATTAACAAGGCATAGTACAAGTTTATAAGTGGAATACTGTACTGTTCAATAGGGGAACTCCCGTATCAGCAAATGAAACCGGAAATCCTTTAACAGGGGTAAAAAATTACCTGGTATTTGACTTGTACAGATGTCCGAGAACATTAGGAAACTGAATTACCTATGAGTAATTAATTATTCAATATGTAGAAGATTCCCTATTTTAACAAGATACATCTGTCCTGTTTGTGAAAAGAAAATTAATACAACTTTCCAATCGTGAAAAGGGGAGGGGGGTCTCTAAAGTCAGATATCTGTGTGCAAAGAAATTAATAGATGAAAACTAACTTGATGAATAATTAATTTTAAATAAATTCTTTAATTGAACTGGGATAGATATATTCTACACATAAATTTAAACTTGATTTACACGTAGTTTATTTCAAATCATATTCTGAATTATTTTACAGATATCGATAATATTTTAAATTAGATTTAAAAAAAAATAATAAACTATTTTTTTTTTCATCAAAAATTAAAATAAGACTGTTTTTAAACGCAAAGTATAACACACAGTTATTTTCACACCACTGAAGCCTCCCCGAGAGCGAGAACAATAGGGACAGTAATTATCAGTAAATGTCAGCACTTGTGTAAGTTTTTCAGCAGGGACAGTAAACGGGTCAGTAATTGTCTAAGTTTTTCAGCACCGACTAAGATTGTCAGCACTTTTCTAAGTTTATCAGCACCGGCAGTAAAAAGGTCAGTAATTGTCTAAGTTTTACAGTAACGACAGCACATTGTCAGTAATTTTCTAAGTTTGTCAGTAAAAAATGGGAATGTCAGTACGTTTTTGACTTAGTAGTGAGGGGACCAGAGGTCACCTTATATTATACATAAGTAAGGGGACCAGAGGTCACCTTATATTTAACATCAGTAGGATGACCAGAGGTCACCTTATATTGTTCATCAATAAGGGGGACCAAGGGTCACCTTATATTGTTCATCAATAAGGGGGGCCAGAGGCTACCTTATATTGTTCATCAGTAAGGGGGACCAAAGGTCACCTTATATCTAACATCAGAAGGGGGACCAGAGGTCACTTTATATTGTACATCAGTAGAGGGACCAGAGGCCACTTAATATTGTATATCAGCAGGGGGACCAGGGGTCACCTTATATTTAAGATCAGAAGGGGGACCAGAGGTCATCTTATATTGTACATCAGTAGGGGGACCAGAGACCACCTTTTATTGTACATCAAAAAAGGGACCAGAGGTCACCTTATATTTAACACCAGAAAGGGGACTGAGGTCACCTTATATTGTACATCAATAAGGGGATGAGAGGTCACCTCATATTGATCATCAGCAGGGATACCAGGGGTCACCTTATATTGTACATTGGCAGGGGGACCATAGGTCACCTTACATTGTACATTAAAAGGGGACCAGAGGACATCTTACATTGTACAACAGTAGGGGGACATGAGGCCTTTTTTTATTGTATATCAGTAGGGGGACCAGAGGTCACCTTATATTGCACATCAGTAAGGAGATCAAAGGACATTTTATATTGTACATCAGCAGGGGGACCAGGGGTCACCTTATATTGTGAATCAGTATGACCAGAGTCCACCTTATATTGTACAACAGTAGGGTGACCAGAGGTCACCTCATATTGTACATCAGTAGGGTACCAGAAAGGGGACCAGAGGTCACCTTATACATCAGTAGGAGGACTAATGGAGTTTTATGAAGAGAATTACTTTTACAATAGACAGCTGACTTTTACATTTTAAGTAATGGAGTACGTCATTGTTTAAATTGTAAAAGTCAGTAGTCGATTGTAAAAGTAAGTCTCTTCATAAAACTCCAGTGGTCACGTAATATTGTACATCAGAAGGGGGACCAGATGTCACCTTGTATTGCACATCAGTAGGGGGACCTGAGGTCACCGTATATTGTACATCAGTAGGGGGACTAGAGGTCACCTCATATTGTACATCAGTAGGGGGACCAGAGGACACCTGATATTGTACATCGTAAGGTCACTTTATACAAGGGTCGTTTAATAATGTCTTCGGTGCTCAGAAAGAAACAAAAGTCGCTTTTCAATAATTTAGTTATAATGATTTAACCTAAAATTATCTTTTCATTAAAACACATGTAAGTAACATTTTTATCCAATTTCTGATTCATTTTTAATTGTTTTTAGAACTCATTTTCTGGTATGAACCTTTGTATACTGGATTATGTGCAGATCCTCTGATTTCCTGGACTTGTTTCTTCCTTCTGAAAGGCGTTTTCTCAAGTTTGGCAAATGGAACAAGTCAAAAGCCAAAAGATCCGGCGAATATTGTTAACGTGAATGAACATTAACTTTTGTTTATCCCCAAGACTCCGTTACTCTTCAGGGCTTTCGGGTTTGGACGCTGTCATGGAAAAAATCTTATGTTGTGGATTCCTTATTCTCATTAACCTTTTGATTTTTTGCCAAAAAATTGCTTTCTAGATTCCTCCAGAAATTAAACTGCATCCCCGAATACGAATTTGAACAATAAAACCACTAATATTTAAGAAAAATGCTTATAAATCTATCCTTGTGTTCTTGCAATTCTCTGCTCTTCTTAGATCTATGCTTTTTTTGTCAAGTACATCTTATTGTAAATTTGTTTTGAGGGTTTTAAGCAATAGATTCATGTTTCATTATCTGTTTGAAATTCAAATAAACGTGGATAACTACAAGTATAGATATTTTTAGCAATTGTTCATATATTCTTATATGCAGTCGTTTTCACTCATTTTTTTAAGGGTTACTTTTGAGTAATAAGCTTTTTTTTCTGACAAACGTTTTTAAAACAGTGTGAACTACTCCCGAAATGATGTGTATTTTGAAAGAGGGCGTATAAGGCGTGTATAATTCCCTGCTCTGAGACAAAATGTTTTTCAATTTTCAAAATTCACAAAAAAGCTATATATTTCTAAATTCATGTTTTCAGTAATGTCATCTTCAAAATATTTTATCATTTTATTTTTCTGAACGACTTATCATTTGATAATATCTATTTTAAAGTTGACAGTTAAGCATATTTAGTGGAAAATGGGTTTAATAGAGCTATAAAAACGAAATTTAAAACCTGAGCTATGAAGAGAGTTCGAACCATACATGAAGCTTTTTCTTTTTCTTTTTTTTTTTGTTTTCAAATGTCATAAAAACATGAATAAAATATAAATTATTCATAAATTATTTAAACAATGAAATGAAGAATTTGATATGAAAAAAATGATGATATAAACCATAAAATTTTGAAAAAATACTACTTTTCGAATTGAGAAACATCTTTTTTCAGAGCGCGGAATTGTCCTTGCCTTGTACGCCTCCATTCTTTGCTATTTGTCGTCTAGTCAATCATACACCATCAGTGATTATTTGTTGAAATTTGGCAAACAGTACATAATTTGTTTAATTTTTGTTTGCAAGTACGGTATTCATTTTGGATGCCTATTATATACATTTTATCAGTGAAATCGGCCTGCTCAATTGTCTATAAAACAAACATTGATTGCAGTAAATTTTTACATATTTCAGTGAGTATTTCTTTGGGATTCTTAACAAATTTTACAGCAGCTTTAATGGACGGTTTAATTTTACTTTAGTTTACTGATTCTTTACGATTCATTTTTAATGCAGTGTCTCGAATACCCTTGTTCTCCAGCTTCTCAAAATTAAACTATGTGATGAAAAGTAGTAACATCAATTGTTATAAATTTAACCGTAGTATTGTATGTCATGCAGTTCAGGACATTATTTATTGAACAGCCCTCGTAATTTGTACATCAGTAGGGGGACAAGAGGTCACATTATATTGTACATAATTAAAAACTAATGATAACACTATTTTGAACGAAAATGAAGAAACCGGAAGACACCTCTGGTCCCTCTACTGATGCCCCCTACTGATGAACAATATAAGGTGCCCTCTGGTCCCCCTATTGATATAAAGTATAATATTAGATGTCCTCTGGTCCCCTACTGATGTTCAATATAAGATGACCACAGGTCCCCCTACTGATGTACAATATAAAGTTGCCTCTGGTCCCCCAACTGATGTACAATATAAAGTGACTCCTGGTATTCCTAATGATGTACAATTTAAGGTTGCCTCTGGTCCCCTAACTGATGAACAATATAAGGTGACTCCTGGTCCCCCTACTGATATACAATATAAATTTACCTCTAGTCCCCCAACTGATGTACAGTATAAGGTGACCTCTGGTCCCCCTACATATGTAGAATTAAAGGTGACCTCTGCTTCCCCTACTGATGTACAGTATAAGGTGACCTCTGGTTCCCCTACTGATGTACAATTTCAGGTGACCTCTGGTCCCCTACTACAGCTGATGTACAATATAAGGTTGCCTCTGGTCCCCCAAATGATGTACAATATAAAGTGACTCCTAGTCCCCCTATTGATGTACAATTTAAGGTGACCTCTGGTACCCCAACTGCCGTAAAATATAAGGTGACCTCTGCCCCCCCCCCCCCTTCTTATGTACAATATAAGGTGACCTCTGCTCTCCTACTGATGTCCCCTACTGCTGTACAGTATAAAGTGACCTCTGGACCCTCCACTGACGTACAATTTAAGGTGACCTCTGGTCCCCCTACATATGTAGAATTAAAGGTGACCTCTGCCCCCTTACTGATGTAGAATTTAAGGTGTTCTCTGGCCCCCTTTCTGTTGTCCCCTACAAGTTATGTACAATATTAGGTGTCTTCTGGTCCCCCTACATATGTAGAATTTAAAATGCCCTCTAGTCCCCCTACTGATGTACAGTATAAGGTGCCCTCTGGTTCCCCTACTGATGTAGAGTATAAGGTGACCTCTGGTCCCCCTACTGATGTACCCTTCTGATGTACAGTATAAGTTGACTTCTGGCCAACGTAATGATGTATTATATAAGGTGACCTCTGGTCCTCTTACTGATGTACAAATAAGGTGTCCTTTGGTCCCCCTACTGATGTACATTAAGGGGTCCTCTTGTTCCCCTACTGATGTACAGTTTAAGGTGACCTCTGGTCCCCGTACTTATGTACTATACAAGGTGACCTTTGCTCTCCCTACTAATGTCCCCCTACTGATGCACAATATAAGGTGACCTCTGGTCCCCCTACTGATGTACAATTTTACTTGTTCTCTGGTCACCTTACTGTTGTCCCCTACTGATGTGTACTATAACGTTACATGGAATAAAATCATAGGGGAGACCACAGGTCACCTAACGTAATCCATAAATGTTAAACGCTTAGATATCATATATCGCATAAAATTGCAGTTAATGTTGCTCAGCAACCACCCTCCGACCCCTCTATCTTTTCTAATACCCATCAGATGGTTATTCCTGTTAAAAAGTTGTTTGTTTTACACTTTAACGGCTTCACAGTATTACGTTTTATTCTATTTTCACTTTACGTATGCAGCGCACTACATTTTGTAGCGGAGTAAACAGGTCCGATAGTCGTGAACTGAGCAGGGGACCCCAGGTCCTAGTTCTAGTGTACGTCTTCATCCTTCTGCGAAGCGAACGACAACTCTGGGTAGACATTGCAAAGGGACTTCACTCTTATCAGCGGTAAACAAAATGGTGAACATGCATGGTGAAGAGGTTGGCGCCGAATTATATTCATATCCTGGCGCATTGTCTATTTAAAATACTTCTAAGGATGAATAAATTTAACCTTTTTTAACAGTTCAAATTATCATCTATATAATCAATTGTGTTCTTCCGATTCAATTTCATAATCGATAGTAAAATTGTCCGATTTTACAACACTATGATACATATAAATCAGTAGTCAATATTCGGCATTCATGAATTTACAAACTAATGCATACCTCAGGGATTCAAATGAGAAATATATCTGCATGCACTGTAAACGACGTTTCGTCAAACGCTAGTAATAGTCTGCGGGGATGGGGGTAGGGGTGGGGGTGAGGGTTATTCAAAATTTGCCTAAAAATCTTTATTTAAATGTGCTTTACATATGAGAACTTTTATATTTGTCACTTAATGTATTTTTGAAGCAAAAGCAATATTCCGATTTGATTTTTTTAAACGTGTAAGTGTAGATTCTTTGCATAGTGATCGACCAAAGTCTGAAAGACACACGGAAACGTGATTTATTGAGAAAGGGGTTGGTGGTAATTTTCCGCTATTAAATCAAAACTGGTCGTACAAAAATTATGCAAATAAATTATGAAGATTTTTTTTACTAACAACTACCTAAAGAAAGTTTTGACCAAAATTAAACGACAGGTTTTTTTTTTACAAAAAAAAGTTTGAAATTGAAAAATACACAATTTTCAAGGCTTAGATAATTCATAGATTTCAATTTAAGGTCTTTAAAAAAAATGTTGATGAGATGTATATAAAAAAGATGACTATGTTTTTGTGTTAAATGGTTAAAGGAATAAGTCAATGAAATTTGACAGTTAAAGCTAACCTAGCTTTTTTTTTTTGAAAATCAAGGTTTAAGTAGTTCATTGATTAAAAATTTTCTCTCTACGTAAACAACTAAAGGGGGGGGGGTAACTTTTGGAATTTCCTGTTCAAATACCACTCTTACGATTTCGTCCAAAATGTGCATACACACAGTAGATATATAGTCATGTACTGGGGTAGGTGTGTTGTACATTCTTAAATGCTTTTTTTATCTCATGTTCTTCGGAAAAGTGATAATTTACTATCGATAAAATGTATTTTGTATTTATGTTTTTTATAGTTTAATAAAAATTAAACCGCTTTCAATTTCAAAAAATAAATAAATAATATATAACTTATAAAAACATTCTGTGAGTATTGCACTAGTGCCCTACCGGTAAGATAAATTATAAAGAAATAAACTGATGTATTATTCAGTATATCTCTACAAAAATCAGAATAAAAGAGTTCCTATAGTCTATTTTTACCCAATGTAATTCTGAACCAAGTCTATTGTGGCTTTTGAACATCACACAGGGTAAAATCAGACTATAGGAACTCTTTTATTCGAGGAGGTAAACAATTCCGTTATGGAAGCCATGTATCGAATGGAGATTTCAGTGAATATTTTTATGTTAGGATTTACCTGCCTAGGCGGTAAGCTATGTAGAGAGTCAAATAAGCAACCAAATGGGCGAACAACAGTGTGGTCCGGGTGAATAATTCTTGCTAAAAGCGGCTGAAGTTGGGGTCAAACCTCCAGACGTGAATTATGAGCGGCTGTCCAGAGATTCAGCGGGCGTCAGTCCAAATATCTAGCCAGCAGAATCCTATTAGAGATTAGTACACCACTACACATGTTATAGCGATCTAAATTCAAGGCACGTGGTTTATTTGACCTATTCAAAGGTTATAGGGTAGAATCGGTTTTAGAAATAAATTTGGCAGTAATCAGAAAATTGCTATAGTCCTGTAAAAATGTGTTTCCAGACCTTTTTGAAAGACTTTCATGATTTTAATGATCTTACCATAAAATCATAGCTAACTAGCAAATCGATGCGCTAGTAAAAAAATAGGACTGGTGTAATATCATCTAAACGGGAAAAGCTTTGTTTGCATTATATGACTATTGTTATAAATGCGCACAGAGGATCTTACCACGAGCAACTGATCAATCGTTGAATGAATAGCAACGTTTACGCTAAATACGTGTTTACATTCTACTTCGAACACGTGTTTCGGGTCAATCTTTGATCATGTGAATGGGGTGAAAAACAATATAAATTTTCTTATGAAAAACATACAAAGCAGCCACGTACAGCCAGAAGATAAAAATTACCTGATGAAGTTGACGAGCAAAAAAAAAAGAAATCTGATTTTCGACTTCGAAGTCGAAGATCATATTAGGTTGGGTTTGCAAGGGGGGGGGGGGGGGGGGGGGGGTAGAGACCAACTTTTTTCAATTTCAATTTTTTTCCAGTACCATTTTTTTAATACAATTATTTTCTTATATCTCTAAAAGTTGGGGAGGGGCAACTTTTCAATGAACATTTCTTACATACTATGCATTGTTGGGAAAAAAGCCCCCCCCCAGCCCCTCCCCTGTTAATACGTACCTGACAAAGATTAGAAACTTTAAATTGTTGTTCACTTAAAAATACTAAGTATATATTTAATAAAATGTGGGTTTTGTCTGGTAAAGATCACCAGCGCTTCAAGGGAAAAGAAAACGAGCAGCATCTCTAAAGCATTTAAATGGACTAAATTTTCTTTACTACATATCTATACTCACAAAAAACATATATTGACGCAAGCGTCAAAAATCCTCCGCAAACCAATTAATTGTTCCTTTTATGAAGCAACTAAAGACTGAAATAGTGATCTGTTTTTAAATAACTTATATTTACCTGTTAATATTTATCCTTCTGACATTAAACGCTTGAGCACGACATTGCATGATTTTCTTAATTCTATAAATGCATGTTCAGTATTACATGTATAAGCAAAGTATCCCTGGTCCTCTTTTCAAAAAAAGATGGGCCTGTATAATATTTAAGAGGCATTTTCATTAAAAGTTAAAAACTAAAGTTTAATGTAATCTACAACTAGATATGCAGTGTAGTTTTAATTTAATAAAAACACAACAAATATTTGGGACTCCTTGCTCTCTCTTAGAGGAAAAAACAAAACTCCCTCTATATCCGCCACTACATTTCTTCTCTTTCAGTTTCTTTGTGTTGTAAGCGGGTAAATTCTTTGCACATTGTAAAACGTACATTATCCTCGTCTGCTAGGTCAAATCTTGTAATATTTGTAGCCTGTTAGGTCTTTTGATGAATTAACATTTAGCCATATTTTTGAAAATGTTTATATACCTGTACATGTGTACTTACACGTCATTATATAATAAATACGATAACAAATCCTGTAAATAGAGAAATAAAATTGGTCAATATACGACATAAGAAATATGCAACACATGTCCTAATAATCAATTTTCTCAGATAAACATGTCAAAATTCCTCAATCAGGATTGGATGAAATATTTACCTCATTCTTTATAAAAAAAAATTAATTATTTTTTGTGCGTTCTTGGTAAATATTAAGACGCTCTTTTAATATACTGTTATATTAATGTAAAAAAAAATATTTTTTATATAAATTGTTTTAACTCCGCAGACACCCACAGCGACTTCAAACTTTCATATCATACAAGTTTATCTTTTAAACAAGTTTGGCTTTCTAGAAAGAATGAACAGTGAAGTGTAACTTTTTTTCTCAGTGTGCTACAGATTTTTTGTTTCTCTAGGGAAGGGGTGTGGCAGTTTACATGAACAATTTTAGTTGGGAAAAAGAGTAAGATATTAGAAATAAAGCATAAGAGAGTAAAAACTGCCATCAAAATGATCAACGTAATTAACTTGGAAAGCACATTAGTCTTAAAATATGAAACCTTCGTTTTATACACACTTAGCTTATCCAAAGAAATAACGCACACGTGCGTTTAAAATTAGGCAAGCAATAATAACATTTAAATACTCTGCCAAAATTTAGTATTTTCAAATTATCTGGCTTGCAGGAAACTCAGGCTTAGGTGTTAACTTTTTTCTGCACACTAAACTTATACAATTCTGTATAATTATAATTTTGACCTCATTTTAATAATATAGAAGAGATTTGTGTCATTTAGGCAATTGTCATAAGGCACCAAGAAAATGATTAATTGCAAGTTCTTTGATAATAAACATATAACTCCTTAATTATATATATTTTTTTGTGAAATGGTTATATATATATATATATATATATATATATATATATATATATATATATATATATATATATATATATATATATATATATATATTTTTATTTTTATATATATATATATATATATATATATATATATATATTTTTTTTAAAATTACAGCAATTTTAGGTCACCTGATTTAAAAAATTAGGCAAGTGTCACATTATCTGTATATTTTGCGATTACTTTTATGAATGTTTTAAATTTGATGCTGTTTATCCGAGCATTCTGGATCCACAGAGGATCTTTACACAGGTCTGACACGTTACATAACATTTAACCATATTTTTGAAAAAAAAAATTATGTATAGTGCACATGTGTATATAATTTCTGTGCATTTTGATTGTAACGCGTCATTTGATTGGATAAAAAATTAATCTAAAACTTGTGATAATCTGGTGGCCTCACACTTTTTGTATGAGCTTACGTCAAAATCGTATCAATCCGCTTGACGTTACGTTTGAAATATGAAATCAATTTGAAGATGAAAATCACCTCATTGTCAGTTCTCCGTTTTTGCCAAAGAGAGATAACATTACGTATAGATATTTATAAGCTTGTTTTTCTCTAAATTTTTATTTAATAAATGATTGAAAATTAAATTATAAGAAATGAATATAGAATCACAAATTTTCCTTCTATCAAATAGGCCTAGGAAAGTTCACTTTACGCTTTTTTATAAACCGTTTACAGGCGGTTTATAAATCTCACTTGAGATAATGTAAAACTCGAGGATTCCCAAAAGATTAATGGAGGCTTACACTAACTTGGCTTGCATATTTAATTCATTCCTTAAATGTACACGTCATTTTAAACACAAATGCGTACAACAAATCCTGTTTAAATTTTTATAAATAAAGTTATAATTTTTTTATTGTGTAGAGCATATAATGTTCTTGGTAAACATTTTTAAGAAAAGAATTTCTTAATATACTGTTATATTAAATGTAAAAAATATTTTTTATTTAAATTGTTTTAACTCAAAATGCAGGAACGCATTTACGACTAAAAAAATAACAAACTTTATTTATAAAAAAAAAATCTCATGTGCATAAATTTATCTTTTAAAAAAAGATAGATGAGCTAGCACAACTTACATTCAATTTTTATAAACAATTTCCGGAAATAGGGAATTTGAAGTATTGCAAACCATTTCCTGATTTAATAAAATTTTTAAATGCAGCGTGTTGCAATTATGTCGTTAATTGATCTTTATTTTCTTGGATTATCAAAATGCGTAGTCCCCAGAAGATATGCTGCCTCCTGTCGGCCGAGTTACGATTTTGAGGGGAATAACCTAACATTGCATTCGCCGATAGTACAACAGTTGAACAAAGGAATTAATACAGTTGTAAACAATTTTTTCAAAATCTTCTCGTTAATTGAAAGACCCCCCCCCTCCAGAGTTAATTTTATATAAAAATGTACTATTTTACAGTTTTTTTCATTGTATCAACTTTAATTTTCCAGGGGGGTGAAATTGTATAAAACAATGCTACGTGCCTTGTGTCGAGTCCCTCAAGAAGGGGAGATAATCAAGATGAGGAAATAGGGTGGGATCATGAAAAAATCTTCTTGTAAAGAACCACTGGACCAGAAAAGCTGAAACGTATGTGGAAGATTCCTGGAGTAGTGTAGATTTAACATTCTCAAAATTATGATCCCAAGGAGCGGGGGGGGGGGGGGGGGGGGTTGGACAGGTTAAAAAGGGTATTACAAAGAGAAAATCTTAAAGAATAGTATGACCATAGTTACTCTGGTGAGCCTTGAAGCTCATGGGCCCTTTTCTTTTACTTGTCAGGGAATTCTTAGTAGTTGACGTTGCCCCCCCCCCCCCCCAAACTGAAAATTTACGGCTGCCCTCCCATCTTTCAACTTAATTTGCTTAAAATTCCAACAGTAGTACATAACAACAAATATTTGACTTATCTATGCAAACATATAATTCTTGGTTGTTTTCCTGGCCCCATGGCTTCTTTAAATCACTTAAGATATATCTTGGGAGAAGCTCGCGATCGTCTTAAAACAGGGACTAAGAATACATATATGAAGTAAGAGGTCCCCTAATACAGGACAGATTTAATGGCCTAACTTAAGACTAAGATGTGTCGTAAGTTCGTCTGAAATGATGCCTTAGTCCTTATACAGATTCATAAGCTTGCATGTAGGTCTTGTGAAAATTTTTGTCAATATCAAACGTGAATATTTAAGGAATCACTGTCTAGTTTTGAGAGTATGAGAGGGACATCAACAATAGTGGGAAACATGGGCAACATGGGATAATTTTAGCATAACGGGCTTCGCATTCTCTCAAAACTATATTTCCATTTCATTGTGAAATAAAATTGTAGATTTAGATTTTAAAAATGTAGACATAGACTTTAATCACAAGAGGAGTTCCATGCCAATTCCAATAGTCAAACACAAAGGCAATCGCACGAGATTTACATGCATATTTGGCCTCCTTAGCGTCAGACACAGAGACAGATATGCACGAGATTTGCATGCGTATTACGCCTCCTTAGCTCCTGACCTATCGACCTGCCTAATTAACATTCCGGCAGAATTATCAGGAAATAAACTCCGACAACTTTCAAAGAGTTATCACAGAGAAAAAAATTAGAAATGGAAATACATGTATGTGACCCCATGTTTGCATTTAATTTGCATTACAAGCTGAGGAAATGTGGTCTATGTGTATGACGCTCGCTTAACATGTGAGAGGTAAAGGGTCAAATTCCGGAAGATCCTAGCTTTTTTTTTACATTATTTATATTTACTAATTGAAAGTAATCACCATGTGAAATAAAAAAAAAGAAGCTATGACATCGGCTTGTATATACTCATAAAATCATCATTACACTGTGATAAATATTCTATATATGAAAAAAAAAAAACCTTCTAAACATATGATAAATAATAAGCAATTAAATCTTTATATCAATATTAATATATTTTTTTAATATAAATTTGATTCAATATACATGTATAAATTTGATAAATACAAAAATGCAGGAGAAGGGGGTTGTATCTTGTATCCCCTCCCCCTCCGAACTGGTTATGCTCTTCTTTTTTCCCGAAGCGGGGGGGCGCAAATTTTCTGAATTAGCTTGTTCCAATAAAGATTCGTTCAAAAACTATATATAGTACATATATAATATAATTGAAATCTCTCTTTATAATTATGTCAATATAGTACAAATATACCCCCCTCCCTGTACATGTAATCATAAAGAAGGAGACTCTAAATCTTTAATTTGACCTGTCCTATAATATTTCGGATGATATTTCTGTAAATCATGTGGGTTTGACATGAGTTTATCTAAATATAACCTAAATATGTACAGGACTTTAAGAAATATTTTCAGAATAAAGGAAAAGGCAGAAATACCAATATAATTTTTTGTTCTCTTTTTGATTTACAATGCAACTAAACTTGCGACGAAATAATATACATGTAAATGAAGGTATCAAATATACAATTTAATTTTTCTCATTTCAAAAAAAGTATCCTTTATTTACTTTATGTATATTTGAATTTGAATTTTCCACATATCTTCCTTCAGTTATACTAAATCTTTGAATACAGATAGGGAAAATATTCTTGAACAAGTTCTAAACAGTATCAAGAATGGTGCTGTGTAGCAACATCTAATGATAAAACGCCGCTTAAAGCTGAACACGACTCGTAAATAGGCATATGCCATTTTTGATAGCATTATCTACAATACACCAATACTAGGGTATACTCGTCGCTTTCGTTACACCTGACTACTTTATTGTCACAGGTATCGGCGTGGAATGGCGACCCGTATTCGTGCTGGTTATCTTGCATTACCTTTGTGTATATATTTTATTGCAGTTACGTTTATCTATGTTGTTTGTATACTGCTTTTACAGCACAGTCCCTGAAACGTTCTACTTTCCCATTTTTCCGTTCGCTCACCGTTCGTTCACCGTTCCATGGCTCGACATTAACTTTTTTCCTACTTGTCCATTCAGACAAGTGACCAAGACATTTACTTGTCCGAATTTCAACTTCACTTGTCCGAAAATTTTCAATAAAGTTCAATAGTTTCAACTTGAAAATTAAAATTCAGTCCATTTATTTACACGTCATGCACTTTATTGATTCTAGATATATATATTATTGATAAATACAATAAACACATAAAACGAAAATTTAATTTAGGCTTTCTGTCCTGACAATAACACAAATGTCATCAAGTGAACCTGTCAACATCAAACAATATTCACACTTCGTTTCGTATCTTCCATGATTTTTCAGTAATGTATTATGCAATTAGTGAACTTCGATCCCGATCGAATGTGAACTCAATATTAATATAGTGATATAAATCGGGATCGTAGTTTGGATTTTATGTACAGCTTCCGTCTTGAGACTACCGATTTAGCTTTCAAAAGTCGGTGTTTTGTTTTATTTAGAGACCCCTTTACGTTAAAATGCACTTGTCCAATCGGACAAGTGCCCAGCAATATTCACTTGTCCGAATTTATTTTTCATTGGTACCGGACAAGCGGTCAAGCGTTAATGTCGAGCTCTTCGTTCCGTTTACTTTGCGTTTACATTGCGTTCACCGTTCACTTATCGTTCAGTCTTCATTGCCATTCGGAACTCCGAAGTGAAAGGACTTATCTTTTAGATGGTAAGGATTTACATGTTTTTAATTAAATAACTTAGATATCGTGTTTGAAGAATAATTATTTAATTGCAAAAATTATCTATGATATTTATATTTTTATTATCATAACTCAGCTGTTACTTATTTCATGAATTTTCCCTTTAAAATAATTAATACATTAAGTACCTACATGTATGTAGAACGATACTAAAATATTGACTTCAAAAAGGGCAATGTACAAATGTTTCACGCACGGCATCAATTTGATTTAATTTTAAAGAGGACAAATGATTAATGGTTGTGTAATAATTAATCCAAGTCTTTTACAGAACAAGAATACATTTAAAAAAACAATTTCTACAGTAACACGTATTTAAACTACATGTAGGTTTGAGAATTATGATCAGTACTGCAAATATTCAGTTAATTAAATATCTTTAGAGATAATTAAATTGATGGTGTGGTTTTAAATTTTAGAAAAGACCAACTGTTTAAAATAGTTTACTATTAGAGAAGGAAAATTCCTTCTTTCACCGTACCTAAACATATATGTTTTAAAATATGTTTTTTGCCATTCAGTATATTTAAGACACCCCCTGGTGCCTTTTTCCTGAAATAAAATTCTTATTGAGTTTTCAAAGTAAATTTTAATTTATATTTAATTTTTATTGTAACACAAGAAAATCAGTCTTGAAACCAACATCAAACAGTCATTAAACAATAGAATTTTAGTACAAACTTCCCAGGTAGCACAAAACATTTTCAAAACATTTTATTGGTGTTGTAAAAAGGTTTTTTTCAAAACATTTTAGACGAAACATTTTAAAAATGTTTTTAAAACATTTCCTTTTCTCATTATAACATTTTAAAAACATTTTTAAAATGTTTTCAAAAAGCTTATGATTAAATCCTTTTGGAACATTTTTCTAAAATATTTTTGAAACGTTTTAAAAATGTTTCAAAAGGTATGTTTAGCTTTCAAATATCAAAGATTTTTATATTACGTTTTAAAAACGTTCTTAAAACATATGAAATGAAACATTCCTTTTCCATAAATCTGAAACATTGTATAAATACGTCTCTGAAACATTTGGAAGGAACGTTGTCAAAATGTTTTTGAAACATTCTTAATTCATTTAAGGATTTTTATAGCTTCCAAATATCAAATATCTTATAAACGTTTTAAAAACGTTCTTAAAACATGAAATGAAACATTCTTTTTTCTGTGAATCGGAAACATTGCATTATATACGTTTGTAAAACATTTGAAAGGAACATTTTAAAAATATTTTTAAAACATTTTTGAAATAGCTGGTTTTTAAAAACATTCAATTCCGGATATTTTTCGGCCTAGGCAGTGAAAATGTTTATTTAAAACATTAACTAAAATAATTATTTTCACTACAATTGAAACATTTTAATTATAGTTTTGACATTTTTTGGAAACATTTTCAAAGTGTTTCGGAAACATTTATATAATTGCAGCACAATTTAATTCGTTTAGTAACTTTAAGAGTATGTTGTTAGAATGATTTAAGAACATTCAATTTAATGTTTTTTTCTTTTTTTAAAGACTCCATTTTTCATTGCTGCTGTTATTTTCAAAATGTTTTATAACATTCAAATAATGCATTATTGCGATTTTTCTAAAATTTAGTTTATGAAGAAATAAGAATATACAGAAAGAATAGTGTTAAAATGAGGAATTTTAGTTATTTTTTAATTGAAATATTTTTTCCAGTATTTTATAATGATTTCTAGTTTTGGCTTATTGATAACACAGACATAATTTATATACACTCTTTTGATTAAACAAATAAAAAAATCAATAAATGAAAGGATAGGCAAACAAAAAACTTTAAAATATAAATAAATGTATAAAATCATAAGCATTAAATAAAACTCTTATGTCTTTTTAAAAAAAAAAAAAGTTCTTCATCAAATCTGTGATCCACTCCCAGAATTTTTCTCCGAGGCATTAGATAGGGATTGGCACACTGGTCAGTTTCAGTGTCATGATAACCTCTTATGCAATTCTCCTGCTGGGCAGCGCGTTACAGAGTATAGTGGTTTGCTGCTTATCTAGGCCAAATTTTGAATTCTGGTAAACAAGATATGCGCGCTTACTTCGTGCCGATTTGAATGAGAAGACTGCACCATATAAACCACAATAATAACCTCGGGATTTATTAACTTTGAATGGTAAGAATTATTCCTTTATCATAGACTTTAAAAGATCATTTAAAATTACTGTTATACTACCAGTCTGTGTATGTAGCAATGACAAAGCGTTAAGGTTATTTACATGCATTTGAATCGATTATTTCATTCTTAAAGCAACACAATTATATCCTTGATTCAAGTATTCGTTGTCTTTGTGAAATGTTAATCATCAAACAGTATGCTGATTTGAAAATGAAATTTCTATACAGCATGGTGTTGGTTGCATCAGCCGTATTTTCAAATTCCCACATTCAAAAGACCCGCCTTTGGTGAAGGCAAAGGTGTACGTAAATACTATTACTCTTCAATAATATTGTCATAGTAATTATTTTTCTGCTTTTTTCAATGCAAATGGGGAAAGAACTTAAATTTGATATAATTATATTAAAGTATTTTTTGTATATTTTCATTGATTATCATAAGATACATTAGATGTAGAACGCTGATTTCTTTATCTTTACAGATTGTGCTATTCTCTCCGAGGGGCAGTATCTTATCAGCCTTTTCAGTGTATGTGATTCTAACTAAGTCTTATAGATCCGCCACTTTGTTCTACGTATACCATGTTTACAGTGAACATAGGATTTCTGTGATTCTGTTCTTTTAAAATTCAGTGATAGGATTAAACGCCGTTTTCAACCTTTAAAAATCCGGAGACTTGAAATAAAATAAATTAAAACTTGTACCGAGAATGGAATTTAAATGTGATTAACATATTGAATATGGGTTTGTATTAAAGATGCAAAAATTAAATATAATATTTGTTTTTTTTTTCTTTTAAAATAAAAATATTTCATTATTTAATGAGATAAAGTAAAAATTCAGGAAAAATACTTTCGTAACCTCGACTTTAATGTTTTGAAAACGTTTTAAAAACCAAACAAATTAAATGTTGAAATGTTTTGTAAAATGTTTTAAAAACATTTAAAAAACCATACAAAATCACGTGATTAAAACATTGTTGTAAAATGTTTTTGTGACATTTTAAGAAAATGTTCCGGAAACATTTGCTGAAATATTTCACCAAAATGTTTTAAAAACGTTTAAAAAACCATACAAATTCACGTGATTAAAACATTATTGAAAATGTTTTTGTAACATTTTAAGAAAATGTTCTGACAACATTTTGCTGAAATATTTCACTAAAATGTTTTAAAAACGTTTAAAAAACCATACAAAATCACGTGATTAAAACATTTTTTTAAAATGTTTTCGCAACATTTTGAAAATGTTTTAAAAACGTTTTTAAAATGTTTTTGTGTTAGCTGGGTTGTGCCGACAGAAGCATTTTAAACACTGTTAAAGTGGCAGGGAATATGTTTCAAATTCAATTTAAAACTTAATCCTTCCAAGTATATATTCGAATTATTTTTTTCTACAGGAATGCAGAAATCAGATCTAGAAATGATAGGGAAAATATTATAAAATTTCTTTGAATACTAAGTGACTCTTTACCCTCGGCATGTTCAGTGAAACGCAATTTCCACATCTCCACTGTGTCGAATTATTTTGATTGACAGCACAAGCACGCTACTACAAATGTAGCACGGACTTCCTGTGAACTGTGTGAACTTGATGATGGAAAATAAAAGCCAATGATTACTGTCAAATGGATTTGCTAATTTTAAAAATAAAAGATTACCTTTATTGCTTGTAATATTTAGGAAGAATAGAAAGATTTTTTATTTGATACAATATATATCTGAGAATCGAGGCTGTTATCTCTCTCTCTCTCTCTCTCTCTCTCTCTCTCTCTCGTACATTTCTCTGTTCAATAAAAATTATGACAACACATTACTTATTTAGTTTTGAAAATTTTATCTACGCATGTATTAGAAATAATTTTAATGCTTCTTTCAAACATCTTGACCGAGTACAATCACGGACGGGTAATGTCTACAGATACATGAAGAGGTTAGCTTAAAATAATCGTCATAAAAAAATAAAAAGGCACATGAATATAGAATATTTTGCAGAAGAATCTAAAGAAAACGAGAGTTTCTATGCAGTATAACAGTCAATGTCAACAGATAATTGTGAGAAATCCGTTATTTTACTCAGAATCGCTTTGGCACAGAAATGCATGTACGGTTATTTCAACCCCGTACAATGTAATTAATTCATTCTATAAGTAGTAGTTTTATCTTCAGAAGTCCACATTATTTTATTAGTGAAAAGAATAAGCATAATTATTTAGTAAATAAGTAGATTTATTTATTTTTTAACAACACGCGGTAACAAATACACGTTTGACGGCTATTAAAATCATGTTATTAAAATATCGATTTAAACATAGGTATGTGCAGAAAAAAAATGTTTTAATCTATTTATTTATTTATTGATGAATTAATTGATGAATTAATTTGTCACAGAGCAATCACCCTATTTTAGTAAATTAATTGAGAATGAGAGAGTTACTGATAGGTTGCAGGTGCGCAGTGCAGGCGTTGTAGCCCTGTTTCCCAAGAGTGTGATTTTAGCTTGTTAGAGAGAAAGTGAGCGAGCAAGCATGAATTTATAATTTGTTTATTTGTCATTTCTTTTATCGTTGTTTATTGTGCATGATAAAGTTCTGAGAGATGAAAGTGAGCATTAGATTGATTTGTGTGAGAAAGTGGGGAAAAAGAGATTTGGTATGGCCATGCCCTGGGAACGCGCGTGAGAGAGAAAAAACAAGTCTGAAAGTCAACAAGTGTGGATGTGTTTTTGCATTGTGAACTTTGTGATTTCTTATATATATTTCTGTGTTGTAATTATGTAAATAAACAATGTAAATAAAAACTATAGTCATTAATTACCAGTGCCAGTGACAGGGAGGACCCCCGTCACATATTATGGTGGCCAGCGGTCGGATGAGATTATCTTAACTATTTCGACATGTACTTTGGAAAATTTACTTTTGGTAAAATACTGTGAAGATGCCACGGAAGAAGAGACAGGAGCCAATGGAGGATATTATTCCCGAAGCTGTGCCTGAAGTTAGACAGCCGTCCAACCTGATTAAGCCTACCCCATTCTACGGGAAACTCGAAGAAGACTTTGATTCATGGATTAAGAACTTTGATCGAATATCCAGAGCTAATTTCTGGACCGAACCAAGAAAATGCATAACGATACCTGCATTCCTCCGAGATCAAGCTGCAGATTATTATGAATCTTTAGACGACGATGTGAAAGATGACTATCGTTCTGTTTGTGACGCTCTGCGGGAAAGATTTATACCTAAAGAACTTCAATCACTGTATTATTCTAACTTGTTCGGATACAAACAGGCAGAGAGACAATCCGTAGAAGATTATGCGGCGAACATAACGAAGCTTGCTACTCGTGCCTACATGGACATGACTGGGAGGCAAAAGGAAACCCTCACTAAAGAGCATTTCATCCAAGGATTGCGGCCTGAAATCAAGAGGTATGTGTTACTTTCTAACCCTAAGACGTTTGAGGAAGCTTTCAGGCATGCAAAGAGGGAAGAATGTAACAACTTCCTGGCAGATGCCCCGATGGCCAGAGGAACTGTGGCATCTATGTCTTACGCTCCTACGAGAACGGAAGAACTGGAAAAGTCACTCGCAGACCTGACCGCCAAGGTGTCAGTGATGGCAACTGAAATCGGTAGATTCGCATCGAAACAGCAATTTGTTCCTTCGTCTCGAGGACAAAGCCGTGGAGGAAGCCGAGGAGGAAGAGGCCGAGGATTTGGATTCCGCCCCCGACCGGACCGAAATCTTAGGACAACGGATGGGAGACCAATCTGCAACAAATGTCGTAGAGTAGGACACATAGCAGTGCGTTGTAATGAGCAACAAAGAAGCGCCAATTCGGAAAACTAAAGTCCGCCCTTTTGTGTGGAGGTAAAGGGCTAGAGGATCTAAAATACCCTCCTAGAGACAGCCGGTTGCGCAAAAGAGAAGAGGATAATTCTTCCGGAAGTAGTGACAAAAGTGTTGAAAATGTGAAAAATGTATGTGAAAATATTGTTTCTTGTCAATTAAATACTAAGTTTTGTACCGCCAAAATTGTAGGATATGTGAATAAAAAATGTGCTGCGATGTTGGTCGACACCGGATCTAGTGTCACGATTATAAATGAAGCTTTCGCAAGCCAGAGTGGTATGGTGCCGGCTGGAGGAGTTAGTGTTACATCGGCAACGGGCAACCGTGTCGATATTGTTGGGAAGTGTGACTTTAGGTTAAGAATTAGTGAACAAACCGATGTTGTGTATAATGCATTTGTTGCTCGTGATTTCCCGTATGATTGTATTTTAGGTTTGGACATTTTGAAGGACTGTGCATGCTATATTGATGTTGCAAATGATTCTGTATATATAAATGATGAATGTATCTCATTTATTTCGGATGCAAGTTCGACTAGCGAGAGTGTGCAAGATGTATGTAATGACAAGAACTTGAATGGGATTGAGATAAGTGAGAGCGTTGAGTCTGGTGAGCAAGGTATAGATGATTTCTATGTATCAGGTGATTTAGGTGAAACGGAACGCAAGTCTATTACGAAGGTATTAGATAAGTATAGAAAAGTGTTTGCTTTCAGTGATAATGAATTAGGGAAGACAGATTTGGTTGAACATTCTATAGATACAGGGGACAGTAAACCTATTCACTTTAGGCCTTATAGGATTCCTCACAGCCAGCGGATGTTACTGGAATCCCAGATAGAAACAATGTGCGCTAATGGAATTGTGCGACCGTCTAAGAGTCCGTTTTGGTGCCGAAGAAAGATGGCAAGGTTCGCATGTGCATTGATTTTCGTAAAATAAACGAAGTCACCAAAAAGGACGTCTACCCTCTCCCTAGGATCGATGAAATGCTGGATGCACTTAATAAGTCCAAGTACTTCAGTGTCTTAGATTTGTGTCAAGAATACCACCAAGTTCCCATTAAGGAAAGTGACAGAGAAAAGACCGCGTTTTCTTTCTTTGGAGGGCATTATGAATATAATTATATGCCATTTGGACTGTGTAACAGTGCGCCAACATTCCAGAGACTTATGGACTCTGTGCTTTCAGGATTACTGTGGAACACGTGTCTTGTGTATATAGATGACGTAATTGTCTTCTCGGAAACTATTTTCGACCATGTCAAAAGACTTGAGGAAGTGCTAAAACGATTCGAAAATTCAGGGTTAAAGTTAAAAGCGAAGAAGTGTTACTTCGGAAAAACGGAGGTCACGTTCCTTGGACACAAAGTCTCAACTGACGGAATATCGCCTGACACGGAGAAAGTAAAGTCAATTCACAACTTTCCGAAGCCAAAAAATGTTAGCGAACTTAGAAGCTTTCTGGGACTCATCTATTACTACCGTAAGTTTGTAAAGGATTTTGCAAGTAAGGCTGCTCCCTTACACAAGCTCTTAAGGAAAGGTGTCGAATTCATTTGGGACAAGAACTGCGAGAGTGCTTTTGAATTCTTCAAATCAGCTTTGACCAGCTTTCCTATTCTTAGGTATCCGGATTTCTCGCTTCCGTTTATCCTGTACACGGATGCATGTGACACTGGTGTAGGTGCCGTATTGGCCCAAGAAGGTCCAGATGGTGAACGGACAATAGCGTACGCGAGTAGGAGTCTAAAACCAAATGAACAGAACTATGCAGTTATCGAAAAAGAGGCATTAGAGTGTGAAATACTTTAGACACTATCTATTCGGCCGGAAATTTACTGTGATAACTGACCACAACCCATTACGGTGGCTTATGGACATTAAAAATCCAGCAGGACGCCTAGCGCGATGGTCATAAACTCTTCAAGAGTATGACATAACCATTAAACATCGACCGGGAAAGGTTCATCAAAACGCAGACGCCTGATCTCGAATTCCTGCCGAATCCCCTATAGCAGCCACCTGTGCTAAGGCAGATGCAGATGTAATACTAAAAAGGTCATATCAGGACATCTGCGACCGTCAGAAAAATGACCCTCTCCTAGCCGCTATTATTAATTACTTAGAGAAGGGAGAGTTGCCTGAATTATCTTCAAAGGCCCGTGAGACGGTAATATTGTCTGGTGATTATGAACTCGGACACAATGGTCTGCTATATCATCTTTGGCAGCCTGGATCTCATAGACGACGCCAAGCTATTAGACGCCAAATAGCTGTTCCAAGGAGTCAGATAGACGAAGTCATGTATGCTTGTCACGACGACCTGACAGCAGGTCATCTCTCCTTCCAAAAAACGTATGACAAAGTCCAAGAGAGATTTCATTGGAAGCGAATGTATTCAGATGTAGAGTTTTGGTGTAGATCATGCGTAGACTGTGCTACTAAGAAATCACCGAAAAACAGACCAAAGTGCCCATTGAACCCGCTACCGGCAGTTAACGGACCATTCGACAGAGTAGCTGTAGATGTCCTTGGACCATTTCCGCCAACCTACAAGTCCAATAAGTACATTTTTGTTTTCAGTGACTACCTAACTCGATGGCCTGAAGTATTTGCCGCAAACAATGCAGATGCAGAAACGACTGTGCGACTTTTTGTAGAGGAAATAGTGTGTCGTCATGGAGCGCCTAGAGAGCTACTATCAGATAATGGTAAGAACTTTAGATCAAACCTGATAAAGGAAATATGCAAATTAACAAATACCAGGAAAACTTTTACTACTGCCTACCACCCGGAGACCAATGGCCTAGTGGAGCGCTTCAATGGAACACTCACAACGATGTTGTCAATGTATGTGTCAGGACATCAGCGTGACTAGGACACCTTTATACCATACATACTGTTTGCATATAGGACCGCCATCCACGAGACTACAAAAGAGTCACCCTTCTACCTGATGCACTTGCGAGATCCTGTTCTACCCGTTGAAGCCGTGCTCTGTCCGCCAACATTTTCTTACGCTGTAGCAGACGACTATAAGGAAGAGACAAAAGTCCGCCTTCAAGAGGCCTACACGCTTCTCAAAGAAAACTTACAAAAATGTCAACAAAACCAGAAGGAACATCATGACTGTGCAGCGAAAGAGACTCACTTTACTAAAGGTGACAAAATATGGTTATTTACTCCAACGACTAAACCTGGACTCTCTCCTAAGCTTACCCACAATTGGCACGGACCGTGCGAGATCATCGAGCGTTTATCTAATGTTACATACAGACTACAGGACCCTGATCACAAATCAGAAACTTTGACAGCGCATGCTAACAGGATGAAGCCGTATCTTGTTCCTAATGACCGCCCTGATCACGACTATATCCCGGACGAGGACGTTGAATACGAAGACGAGACGGCCGATGACAACGGTCCCATTGTCAAAGTATTAGATATGATGCGGTCAAGAAACGACTCCAAGCGGTTAGAGAAACGTTATTTTGTGCAGTTTCAGAACAGACACACCCAGTTGTTAGGTGAAACTGAAATCAAAGACTTTAGGATTGTACAAGATTTTATTCAGTCAAAGAAATAAATTATTGAAGTGTATGTTTGTAGGTTGTGTATATAATGTATATCTAAAATAAACATTTGTTTAAAAAAAAATGTAAAGATAAAACGTAAAAATCTAAGAAAAAAAAGGTAAAACATGAAATGTGTATGCATGATAAACTATGCTATTATTTCTGTGTGTAGTAAGGTCTCTTTATCTATGAATGTGTGATTCTTGTAAGCGTTATCAAATTGTCATTATCAGTCTACTAAATGTAATTTTATTAGTGTGTCGGGACGCCACACTTGAGATGGGAGGTATGTCACAGAGCAATCACCCAATTTTAGGTAATTAATTGTGAATGAGAGAGTTACTGATAGGTTGCAGGTGCGCGGCGCAGGCGTTGTAGCCCTGTTTCCCAAGAGTGTAATTTTAGTTAGTTAGAGAGAAAGCGAGTGGACAAGCATGGATTTATAATTTGTTTATTTGTCGTTTCTGTTATCGTTGTTTATTGTGCATGATAGAGTTCTGAGAGATGAAAGTGAGCATTAGATTGATTTGTGTGAGAAAGTGGGGAAAAAGAGATTTGGTATGGCCATGCCCTGGGAACGCGCGTGAGAGAGAAAAAAACAAGTCTGAAAGTCAACAAGTGTGGATGTGTTTTTGCATTGTGAACTTTGTGATTTCTTATATATATTTCTGTGTTGTAATTATGTAAATAAACAATGTAAATAAAAACTATAGTCATTAATTACCAGTGCCAGTGACAGGAGGACCCCCGTCACAAATTAATTAATTTATTTATTTATTATCTTTTGTTTCTCTCAGTAGTAGTTTCATCTTCTTAAGTCCACATTATTTTATTAGTTAAAAGAATTAGCATTTAATTATTTACTATATAAGATTAATTTATTTTTTAACTACACGTGATAACAAATACACGTTTGACGGCGATTAAAATCATGTTATAAAAATATCGATTTAAAGATATGTATGTGCAGAATATTTTTTTTGATTTATTTATTTATCTATTGATTTATCATTTGTTTACCTATTGTTTATTTATATTTATTTATGACATTTGAATTATAGAATAAAAGAATAATTTCAATGCAAGGAAAAGACCAAAGGCATTCCGAATAAATCGTTCATCTTGCGTTCACCGTTCGTTCACCGTTCACTTTTCGCTCGCGTTCGCGCTCCGTTCGCGTTCTGCGTTCACTCACCGTTCACCGTTCACACATCGCTCACCAAGTTGCGTTCACCGTTCACGCATCGTTCACTCACCGTTCGCTCTGCGTTCGTTCAGCGTTCGTTCACCGTTCGTTCAGCGAACGTTCACCGTTCAGGTGGGAAAGTAGAACGTTTCAGGGACTTTATAATTGTAAATTTATTTGGTATCTTACTTTCCTGCATTAGACGAAGTATTACGATATTATTCTCGCTACCAAGTCCTGTATAGCATACGTCCGTCTACACCGGTGTCGACTGATTAAACTGAACAGTCTCTTATTCTTGCCCTATTTATATGGGTCTGCAGGGTAGCGAGTCTCGGGAACTAAAATGGCGGATACATGTCTTTTACGAATCGTGTTCAGCTTTAATGATACAAATAGCATTAAGCGTTGCTACAGTGCTGGTCGTTACGTTACATGTGTTTTGATTGTTAGAACACTTCTCAATCAATCTGGTAATCAGATTTAAATCTATATAGAATACGTACCATTTTCCTTTTTGAAACATTACTATCATACTAGTCAAGAAAGCTGAATTGAGTTACATGAGAAGAAAAAAAAGGTGAAATGAATTTAAAAAATCACCTAAATTATGGAGGTCCTTAAAACTATAATATGCATCATATTTATTGACAGTGTTACCCAATATATGTTCACTACACGTTGTAGATAAGTTCGTCAGACTGACTGATGACGAGGTGTTCGTGTTATTCTGTTTTCTGTGTTATGACTCCGGTCCTCCTGACTTCACTGACACAGAGTGGCTGGACATGCTTAATAAGATACGACAGATAGTGTTCGACAGATATAATAATCCTGTAACACGTGAGGAAGCACAGCAGACTCTGGACAGACTGAAGTCACGTGATTACCTTTGGGAAGATCAGGATAAGATAACGAAGGACGCAAAGGACGAGACAATGTATAGGATAGCATCAAAAAAGAGTTATAAACCATTCATTTACAGTAGTTATGACACAGCCAGTGTGTACCTGAGATCACGGAGATACAACAGAGAACCTGGAGAGAAGTGTGTCCGTAGTTCTGTCTGTGATGACATACTGATACGCCGTCTACAGATGAACGTACTGACTCACGTCACCATGGAGGACACGAGAATATATGATGAGATACACCGGATATGTAAGTCAGAGTAAAATAATTGTAAATTGTTCTAATTTTCTTCCAGAATTTTCTTTAAATAATTTGATTACATTTTAAAATCGAGTTAAAAAGTTTTCAGTAGAAACATTTATACATTTTAATTACTTTTTTGTAGTTGGTTTGTAGTAGTTTCATCGATTACAATTTAATGCTACTAGATTAACATATTATAATAGAAGTAACTGATCGTGTTTAATAAATCTATAATTTGAATGTATCTCTACCTATACACATGTTATATATACATAATGGTATTACAGTGTAAATGTTTATTATAAACGGTATATTTTTTTTCTACAGTAAATATCCCAGAAAATAAAATCAAGAGTAAAGATAAACGAGAAAAAATTCTAACGGAACTAAGAAGAGAAGGGGAGGCTGTATATTACAGAGGAAGATCACACGTCAGTGTAGATCACGTGACGTGGCTCTGGAGACACGGGAGACCTGACATCGTGAGATCCTGTATAGGTCTCCATCCACACTGGGACATCTACATCATCGACAACAAAACCTATAGAAAACCAAGTAAGAAAGTTTGATTTCTAGAAAAATTAAAATTATTAGTTCTTTAGTTATTTCTGCTCGGGGATAGAAAACACACAACTCGTTGGATAAAAATCATATCAAACCACAAACCATGGGAGATCCTATATATATTAACTCAGTTCATTATATTTGTTACATGTACCCAAGACCTTATATAGAAAAGTGATTTATAGGAAGTTTGTTTAGCCTGTTGTCCAATCTGTTCACTAATCTGAATAAATATTATCTATATCTACATGTATGTGTAGACATTAATCTAAAAATAAAGGGTGTCATTTTTTCTACTTAAATAAAGGAGAGAATTTTGGTTTTGAGAGAATGAAGTTCTTACATGACCATTTTTTATCTTTCAAACATTGTATGTGTGTGTGTGTGTGCATAAGAGGGTGTGTGTGTGGGGGGGGGAGGGTATACACACGTCCCAATGTTTATTATTTATACATGTATTATTTCTATCGTTTGAAAAAAAAGTAAGGGACTCACCCCCCCCCCCCCTCCGCTAGCCCCCCTTGTTTCGACGCCAAGGTTTTTTTTTAACTTGAGCCTTGTTTTTTTTTGTATTTTGCAAATCTAAATGTCAGTTAAAGCATTAGTCTGTTTCTCTCCCTCGATTTCGCTTTAAAGTAGGTCTTCACTCGCACAACGTCATTTACGGATAGTAAAACCGCCACAGCACTTCCTTTTTCCGAGATGTGACTTTTGAACTATATTGGTTTGACTTTTAGTTAGCGTTTTAAATACTAGTATACGGTAACGATTTTGCTCCAAGTCGGTCGCGTCTACAAACATACAAAAACTTATTGTTCTACAGTCTAAGGATAAAGTAATAAAAAAGAGAAGCCTGGGAACAACTTTTGACAGAAATAATTAGGTAATAACTTGCTACATCAGAACATGCATGATTTGTATCAAACTCTCGCGACTACATCTTCGCTATCCAAGGGTTCCTGATACCCTAATCTCCTCATTTATAAGAAGAGGGGTGTATCAGGAACCCTTGTCTAGCGAAGATGTCGCGACTATTGTCGGCGGCCAAGTTGAAAATAATTCGGAAGAAAAGCATTGACTACGATTTGACTTAGACATTTATAAATTTTGCTAATCAAACATTATTAAATTTACTTTGAACAATAATTATTGTTTAAGACGCACCCCCCCCCCCTAAAACTGCTTATCCACGAATTAATTCAAAATTATAAGATTATCTTATGAATACACGTATATGACAAAAGTTGATTCACTTGCAGCATACTTACTTTCTGTTACAAAATTATCCAGTTTGTGAAAATCAGTCAATCACTTTCATTTTCATTGTCTCCAATTTACAGACAAGACTTGTTTGTTTTAATTTTTTTGAAGTGAATTAAGATAAATTTTAGGACCAATGGGCATTGGGTGTGTATAATTATTGTTTTAAGTATGTACAACTTTGTTAGTACAAATATACACTCAAACATTAACAGCATTACAGGAAAATGTTGCAATATATTTTTTTTTTTCTGAAGGAAATTAGGAGTGTACCTTGAGTGTAGAGCTTATACCACGAAAAGAAATGCGTCAACATATAATTTTTGACAGCTTAATCTTTTTCTTAATTATTATTGAGTAAAAATAATGCAAATATACGAAGTTTGAGTCCTTTTTTTTTGAATGACGGAGATTGGCCTGTGAAGCATATTTTCTCATATTAAATTTTGATACGTTAGTCTAACAAAGTGCATCTATTTATAATAATTGATGCAAAACAATGATTATATATTGTTGACTAACATAATATATCTACTCTCTTTAAGGTATTAAAGTGGAATGTTTAGACCTTAATTCATTTATATACAACAAAATCTTGGACAGGTAAATTTCAGTATTTTACATTTCGGGGTATATACTCCGATAGGTAATAGCGGAAAAGTGAACATGCTGACATATGATTTTTCTTGTGTCTATCCATTGCTTGGATTTATGTCTATCTTTTAAAAGCAGATTTATTAAGATTGGGCCCATTTAGTGCAGAGTATAGAACTACCTTAAATTTTGTAAAATTAAACTTGTTTCAAAATTAATCCAAATTAAATTTGTTCTCTTTAACAGGATTTTCATTTCCTTTTATTTCTCTATTGTATGTAAGTGTACATGTATTCCGCATGATTTATTGTGAAAGGTGGTGAACATGTTTCAGGTCGTATAAATTTGCTATCTAAACCACTGACAGGAGTTATCTCCCCATAATACGTACGAGTTATGTCGCTTTATACATGAATTCCTTCCCTCGTTTTAAAAGTGTCACCTTTATCCTTCCATGGACCTGCTGAATTCAAGTAGATTTGATATTGCTGTTATGCCTTAAAACAATCGTTTCAGCTTTTAGTGCAAAATATATTAGATCAACTTGGTGAAAATGTCTCAGGTCGTATAAATTTACTGCTGACGGGGTGGCAGACAAGAGTTATCTCTCCATAATACGTACGAGTTATGTCGCGTTTCAAAGGTTCCTACATTGTATCCTCATTTTAAAAGTTTCACCTTTATTCCTTCCATGGACCTGTTGAATACAAGAGGATTTGATTGTTGTTATGCCTTAAAACATTTGTTTCATTTTTTAGTGCAAAAGTTAGGTCAACTTAATTTAATCTGGAAGCATTTTGAACTATTTAAAAAAATTCAGTTTCATCATAAAATCACAGCAAAAAAAAAGATACGGACTTCTGACTGACATGACTAGAGGCGATGAAAATCCAGGTACTGCATATATATAAAAGTTTGAATGGATGTACTGATGAAACGAATAGTTCTCGTCTGATCCTTATATATGTTCCGGGATCTAATCCCACCGAGGAACGTGAACACGTGTTCTTAAATTAGACCGATTAAAATGGGGTCCCTTGTTGTGGAAGTTGCTGGCACGAAAATGATCCCTCGCTGCTCAATGACCCTCAGAGCCAAGGTCAAATTGAGGCTCTCCGCGGCGAAGAATGTTGTCAATGTAACAGTGTTTCAGTGAAATATTCGAAATGAGACGTTTTAATCAACAAACAAACTTATCATTACAGTATTTTGGACGTTTACAAGCATTATTCATAGTTAATATATAGAAATATAAAATAAGTCAATATTTTTTTTTTCTATTTGTAGGTTAGCTTTTTTTTCTGGCTGCCCTCCTTTCTTTCCAAAAGTGTGTTTTTGTATGGATTAGATGTATGTCTTCATGTGTGTCTCTATGTGTAGGGAGGAGGGGGTTGGGGTCGTGAGGGAAATGCAGAAACATGAATCTATTGATTTAAGTATTGCATTTTTTCATTGACCAAGACAGGAATGTGCTGTCTAAGAAGTTGATTTTTTAATTGCTGGAGCACAAAAATACAAAATTCCTTTACAAGCTAAAAAGAAATGTATGACAGTTGATGGAAATAAAATTCTGTAGACTTTTTAAGAAGGGGGGGGGGCAGCTCCGTGAAAAGCCTCTTTTAATTCAATATATGAAATGTTACAATTACCCCCCCCCCCCCGTCTTTTCCTGCAGTTTCTGTGAATCCTGCTAAACATGATTGTGTATTTATGCTCCCCATGCAAGATCGCTAAATTACAATGTCTTGTTGATATTTTTTCCTTTTATTTTCTACCCATTTTTCGTACTCCTCGTCATTCTGCTATACGTAAAAAAATAAATAAAAATAAGGTAGGGTGAATATATGTTCAAGTTCCACCAAAAAATATTTCCTTCAAAAAAGTAAAACAAAATTTTTACTAAACTGTTTGCCAACTTTTGTCACCAGATGTCCGACAAACAAGAAAATAATTTGGTGTCGCTATTAAAAGAATGAACTCCCTACTCCTAGACTCTAAAGCAGATGCTCGAATCACTGTGTCTCGCGGGCGACGAAAGCAAAACGTTATTTCAATTTATAGCTATTATTAAGAATAAAAATCAATTTTTACAGATTTGCATTTGTATTTCAGGATTATTATTAAATTAATTAATGATAAATCTCCTCATCTTTTTAATTTATTTATTTAGCGATGATTAAAGTAGAGATTAAGAAAAATGTGGTGGGGGTGGGGTGGTTCACATCCTAAAACATATGTCTTCAATAGTTCTGAATACATACATGTACATAGAGTGTAAAGAAAAAGATTGAAGTGTAGTCCATGTAGTTCGACTGCATGTTAACAATTTATTTATTTTATTTAATTGATTTATTTGTTTGGTGATTTATAATTTATTATTTTGTTTGTCATTTCAGGTAAAATCTTTGGCTATCCGCCGGAAGTGAGATGTCTACTGTATTGTTTACTTATATCTGATAAATTTCGGATTAGTTTCAATGATCAATCCCACAGAATCATCAAGGACAAAATCAGACAGAGGTATTTCCCTGATATTACTGATGACGGCTCGGTAGATCTTCCTGATGGAATCACAGAAACACGTGACGGTATGATAACCTTTATATCAGACGACATCCGACATGACGTCATGTACGCCTTTGTTACGGAGTGTCTGGTGGAGGACAGTGATCTGGAGTTTTTTCTGACCACGGCGTCACGTGATGTGATATATGAATACTGCAGACTCTGGGGTTATAAGAGAAGTAAGGGTGAGAGATGTCTGTATGTACCGAACAGACCGGAGAAGATGTACGACCTCTTCATAGACAGTCTACAGCTGGACATCATCACACACTGTACCGTGTCTGACAGGAGGATTCATTACAGGATCAGTAAACGTTGTGAGTACCGTTTTACCTCTGCATATAACAAAACGGAATCTATTTACTTTCACCTTTGTTCAATTAAAAAAAAGATAACATGTTTTGGTGCTTTACTCTAATATTTTGTTGACTTTAAGAACTTTCCTTATCATTAATTTTGCAAAAGAAGTTCTTTTAATTGTTTAAATGTTTTTGAAGGAAAATATGAGTACATACCATGTTAATACGTAAAATACTCAATATTTGGAACACTGTTATCAAGTGAGTACTGGATTATTAAGGTGAACTATTCTGTTACGCTTAAAAATGACAATGTTTAATATTTATTTCGTAATACTTAATAGGTTCTAATGCACATCTTTTAAATACATGTATTAAAGAGATTTACTAGCAAGAATAAATATGTCCATGAAACATTTTTGTCAAATATGATTTGCTTATTTTCACGGAAGTTTAAAGAAAAAAAAATTCTTGAATGTGTTGAAAGTATGCACATAAATATGTAATGTTTCTAAGAAAAGGGTCTACAGTATTTAACCTTATAAAATACAAATTTAATGCCACTAGAGATCATATATAGGATATGGGCCGGGGAGGTTGGGGGTTACATGTATACCGTCAAGAGTCATGTCATCAGGTCTTAGTCTCTAATTTTAACATGTTTTTGTTAATGATTTTTAAAACACGTCTTTCAAATAATTCAATGTCACAACATATAGATCAAACTCATGTAAAAAAGTTTGCCAGCGCTGTACATGTGTGTACATTTTATGAAATAAAATTATTGTATGTAATATTACATTTTAAGATCTGAGTTGCACGTGACAGAATATTAAATATATTCAAATAAAAAAAGATAACCCTCAAAGTTTAAAGAAGAAAAAAAAATGAATTGAAACTATACCTATTTTTCAATTTATCCAAGAAAGGATATAAAATAAATAAGTACAGAGTTTATATGTAAAAAAAGTGCAATTATGGTAGAATAAAAAATTAAAACCGAAAAAGGCATGCAAAAAGCATTGTTTGATGGGGAGGGGGATGCAGCCATGCATTCATTTTCAGTTTGGGATACTGTTTAATGCCAAAAAAATCCTGGAATCAGACCTCAGAGTTCATCAGAAAACAATCATATTATAGCTACCTTTTCCATAGTTTTTTCTATATTTCGGCAAAATTATTGGATTGGATACCCCACCAATCCCATTACCTTCAACCCGTCCCACTGACCAGATTTCCTACATCCATGCTCAACGGAATCAATAAAGCTGTAATGCTTTAATTTATTTTACCTTGAAAAAAGAAAGTACTCTGAGGAGTTTCATCTCTCTTTTCCACATTTTGTCATTTAAACTAAATGCAAAATGACTTTTTCATTCTGATTTATTTCTTTATTATCAAACAACCCGCTTTTCAAGCGGAGGGTATACAGTAATCGCGATGTGCGTCCGTCCGTCTGTCCATCTCTTACTCTTTGGGGTAGTCATCCTTTATCCGCAACTCCGCTTATACTTAAATTTAATGAGACTTTGAACTTTCATATCATCTTTATTACATAATGTCACTGATTCTTTTCTTTATTTTTTGATTCGATACATATTTTTCGTTTCCTGTAGCAAACCATGATTGACACTGCCATTATATTCTTATTAAATAACATGGGACACAGCACCCGTAAAACAATGTAGAGATTTTTGGGTTCCCATAGCAAATCATGGTCATGATATTGTAATAATATGGGAGGCGGCGGTAACATTTAGTGACAGTAAGCTCATTGCTCATCGTACATCTAGTTCTAGTTTGATACTGTTGATTATTTTATGATACAGTGGGAGTCCCAGAAGAAATACTAAAATGGGACCAGGAGGCCAGAGAGCGGTATGTGGAGTATGCTAAGAGAGGAACACAGACAATCCACCACGCCCGGGGGATGATTGTAGGATGTGCTGGCGCGGGGAAAACCACGCTACTTAAACGTCTT
Source organism: Saccostrea cuccullata (assembly GCF_032062105.1). Lineage (NCBI taxonomy): Eukaryota > Metazoa > Mollusca > Bivalvia > Ostreida > Ostreidae > Saccostrea > Saccostrea cuccullata. The sequence continues at coordinate 2,372 of NW_026930695.1, read as the reverse complement.
CTCAGATGTAGTGAAGAAGAGATCAAGGAAGTAAAATCTACTGAGGGATTGGAGGTGCATGAGGAAATATTTCATATATGTGATCAAACAAAATCACTAAAAGGTGAAAATAATAGCATTTTATTTATATGAATTTTTTTTTTAAATATGTAAGATTGATTGATTGTATATTGCTTAAAATACCTCTCGAGAATTTTTCACTCATATGGAGATGTTACCGTATGCCGGTGAAGGGCTTCAAATTTTGACCTTGACTCGGCACTCAGGGCCATTGAGCAGTGAGGGATCTTTATCGTGCTAACGACTGCCGCTGACACGGGGCCTCGGTTTTTAAGGTCTTATCCAAAGGACCTGCAACTTTCACTTCAAACAGTTGCTACCCATTTTAACAACTAGGTCTGTTGCGGCCGAGATACGAACTCACGACCTCCCGAAAACGGAGCAAGCGCTCTAGCGACTGAGCTACCGTGAACGGTAAATATGTAAGAATATTTGAAAGGATATACAGTTACACATATACACACTCATTGCACTGTTTGTGTATCTAACAAAACTTTTCACAGTTTGCGCATACAATAATGTACAGACAACTTTTATTAAGAAAGGCAGTTAATTTGTTAATTTTGTTTCAAATATTTCTTTTAAGCTGCTGACCTTCTCTTTTTTTTAAACATATCATTTTATTCACGCAATGCTTCAAGTAATTTTAAGATTGAATAACTTTCTTCTGTTTTTTTTTTATTTTTAAATTTTAATTTTTATTGTCAATTTATTTTAATTTCCGGCTGCAAACCACCAACCCATCCCCCACTTGCATCTTCCCAAAAAATGACAGTTTGCTTCCTTGTTAGTTCTCAGATTTGATGCACAAAGCATGCAACTGTGAATGGTAGAAAATTACTGATATTTAGAGAAAACTTAATCTGGTTTGCTTGCCCCCCCCCCCCTCCGATGATATGGATCCTGATTATCGTACAAAAAGTTTCATCTAAAGATAATCTCCACCTAAAATACTAAGTGTTGCAATAGATCTTTATTTATTTACCAAAATTTTACTTTATATTATAAAGTTATACTGGTTACCCTTGCTTACTAGGTATTTATATATTGTTTAAGACATGGCCATGAAATTCGGGCGAACACGGGGGAAATGGCCCTACAATGATTTTTCCGATAAATACAACACTTAAGAAAACAAAGCTACTTTATCCATGTGCCCTCTGAACAAAAACATCTTTGATTGCGCTTTTGGATTCTCTTTTTAGCTCATCTCAACGAAGTTGGGGGAGCTTATGTAATACCCTCGGCGTCGGCGTCCCAGGTTAAGGTTAAGTTTTTTGGAGCAGTTTTCATTTTAAGTACTTCTATGTCCTATTTTGATTAGACATGCATGGACGATGCTTCTAGTGTATTTCATTGTATCAGTCAAAGTTTCAGATGCTGCAATTTCAGCAAAAGAATGACCAGGTTATTTTTTTTTTTTTTTTTGGAGCAGGTTAACATTTTTGGTGCAGTTTTTGGTGTAGGTTTCATTTCCAAGTACAGTAACTATATGCCCTATGTTGACCAAACTTGCATGGATAATACATCTAAGAATACATACTACCGGGCTTGCTTCGGATGCTGAATCTGACCTACATTTTCCGGTTGAGTGAACAGGTTAAAGTTTTGGTGCAGGTTTCATTTTCAAGTAACTATAAGACCTATGTTGACCAAACTTGCGTGGATGATACCTCTAAGGATGCATACTACTGGGCGTGCCTCGGATGCTGAATCTGACCTACATTTTCCGGTTAAGTGAACAGGTTAATGTTTTTGGTGCAGGTTTAATTTCCAAGTAGCTATGAGTTCTTTAATGACCAAACTTGCATGGATGATACATATAAGGATGCATACTACCAGGCTTCCTTCGGATGCTGATTCTGACCTACATTTTGTGGATGAGTGAAAATGTTAGTTTTTGATGCATGTTTCATTTCCAATTAACTATGAGCCCTATAATGAGCAAACTTGCATGGACAATACATCTTAGGATGCACACTAATGGACTTGCTTTGGATGCTAAATTTGACATACATTTTTCAGATTATAGACCAGGTAAAAGTTATGGGTGCAGGTCTATTACCAAAAAACTATAAGGCTTATATAATATTGTATAAACCAAACTTGCACAAATGTTGCATCAAAAAATGAAAAGTCTCAAATTTGCTTTAGATACTGGATTTTAATTACATTTTCATATGAAAATGTAAATATGAACTAGTTTAAATTTTTTTATGTAGGTCTATTTCAAAGTATCAGATCAAAATTGTTTAATATTTTCATTTTTGGAATGTACACTTTTTGCTGGTAAATTGTGTGACTTTGTCTTA